>NC_133149.1:4952500-5252500 GCF_048418815.1 Hemitrygon akajei
CTAAATTATCACTCTCTAACGACAGTCGCACAAACAGAACGATAGAATCACAAATTATCACTCTCCACAGACACACACAAACAGAACGATACAACCTGAAATTATCACTGTTTAATGACAGTCACACAAACAGAACGATACAATCTGAAATTATCACTCTCTAACATTCGCACAAACAGAACGATACAATCTGAAATTGTTATGCTCCACAGACAGTCACAGAAACAGAACGATACAGTCTGAAATTATCACTCTCCACAGACAGTCATACAAACAGTACAATACAATCTGAAATTATCACTCTCTAACGACAGTCGCACAAACAGAATGATACAATCTGAAATTATAACTCTCCAACGACAGTCGCACAAACAGAACGATACAGTCTGAAATTATCACTCTCCACAGACAGTCATACAAACAGAACGATACAATCTCAAATTATCACTCTCCACAGACAGTCACACAAACAGAATGATACAATCTGAAATTATCACTCTCTAACATTCGCACAAACAGAACGATACAATCTGAAATTGTTATGCTCCACAGACAGTCACAGAAACAGAACGATACAGTCTGAAATTATCACTCTCCACAGACAGTCATACAAACAGTACAATACAATCTGAAATTATCACTCTAACGACAGTCGAACAAACAGAATGATAAAACCTGAAATTATCACTCTCCACAGAAAGTCACACAAACAGAATGATAAAAACTGAAATTATCACTATCCACATACAGTCACACAAACAGAACGATACAATCTGAAATTATCACTCTCCACAGACAGTCACACAAACAGAATGATACAATCTGAAATTATCACTGTCTAACGACAGTCGCACAAACACAATGATACAATCTGAAATTATCACTCTCTAATGACAGTCACACAAACAGAACAATACAGTCTGAAATTTTCACTCTCCACAGGCAGTCACACAAACAGAACGATACAATCTGAAATTATCACTCTCCACAGAAAGTCACACAAACAGAACGACACAATCTGAAAATATCACTCTAACGACAGTCGCACAAACAGAACGATACAATCTGAAATTATCTCTCTCCACAGAAAGTCACACAAACAGAACGACACAATCTGAAAATATCACTCTCTAACGACAGTCGCACAAACAGAACGATACAATCTCAAATTATCACTCTTTAATGACAGTCACACAAACAGAACATTACAGTCTGAAATTATCACTCTCCACAGACAGTCACACAAACAGAATGATACAATCTGAAATTATCACTCTCCACAGACAGTCACACAAAGAGCGATTCAATCTGAAATTATCACTCTCTAACGACAGTCGCACAAACAGAATGATACAATCTAAAATTATAACTCTCCAACGACAGTCGCACAAACAGAACGATACAGTCTGAAATTATCACTCTCCACAGACAGTCATACAAACAGAACGATACAATCTCAAATTATCACTCCACAGACAGTCACACAAACAGAATGATACAATCTGAAATTATCACTCTCTAACATTCGCACAAACAGAACGATACAATCTGAAATTGTTATGCTCCACAGACAGTCACAGAAACAGAACGATACAATCTCAAATTATCACTCTCCACAGAAAGTCACACAAACAGAACGACACAATCTGAAAATATCACTCTCTAACGACAGTCGCACAAACAGAACGATACAATCTCAAATTATCACTCTTTAATGACAGTCACACAAACAGAACATTACAGTCTGAAATTATCACTCTCCACAGACAGTCACACAAACAGAATGATACAATCTGAAATTATCACTCTCCACAGACAGTCACACAAAGAGCGATTCAATCTGAAATTATCACTCTCTAACGACAGTCGCACAAACAGAATGATACAATCTAAAATTATAACTCTCCAACGACAGTCGCACAAACAGAACGATACAGTCTGAAATTATCACTCTCCACAGACAGTCATACAAACAGAACGATACAATCTCAAATTATCACTCCACAGACAGTCACACAAACAGAATGATACAATCTGAAATTATCACTCTCTAACATTCGCACAAACAGAACGATACAATCTGAAATTGTTATGCTCCACAGACAGTCACAGAAACAGAACGATACAATCTCAAATTATCACTCTTTAATGACAGTCACACAAACAGAACAATACAGTCTGAAATTATCACTCTCCACAGGCAGTCACACAAACAGAATGATACAATCTGAAATTATCACTCTAACGACAGTCGAACAAACAGAATGATAAAACCTGAAATTATCACTCTCCACAGAAAGTCACACAAACAGAATGATAAAAACTGAAATTATCACTATCCACATACAGTCACACAAACAGAACGATACAATCTGAAATTATCACTCTCCACAGACAGTCACACAAACAGAATGATACAATCTGAAATTATCACTGTCTAACGACAGTCGCACAAACACAATGATACAATCTGAAATTATCACTCTCTAATGACAGTCACACAAACAGAACAATACAGTCTGAAATTATCACTCTCCACAGGCAGTCACACAAACAGAACGATACAATCTGAAATTATCACTCTCCACAGACAGTTACACAAAGAAAATGATACAATCTGAAAATATTATTCTACACAGACTATCACACAAACAGAATGATATAATCTGAAATTATCACTTTCCACAGACAGTCACAGAAACAGAACGATACAGTCTGAAATTATCACTCTCCAGAGACAGTCACACAAACAGAACGATACAATCTCAAATTATCACTCTTTAATGACAGTCACACAAACAGAACAATACAGTCTGAAATTATCACTCTCCACAGGCAGTCACACAAACAGAATGATACAATCTGAAATTATCACTCTCCACAGAAAGTCACACAAACAGAACGACACAATCTGAAAATATCACTCTCTAACGACAGTCGCACAAACAGAACGATACAATCTCAAATTATCACTCTTTAATGACAGTCACACAAACAGAACAATACAGTCTGAAATTATCACTCTCCACAGGCAGTCACACAAACAGAATGATACAATCTGAAATTATCATTCTAACGACAGTCGAACAAACAGAATGATAAAACCTGAAATTATCACTCTCCACAGAAAGTCACACAAACAGAATGATAAAAACTGAAATTATCACTATCCACATACAGTCACACAAACAGAACGATACAATCTGAAATTATCACTCTCCACAGACAGTCACACAAACAGAATGATACAATCTGAAATTATCACTGTCTAACGACAGTCGCACAAACACAATGATACAATCTGAAATTATCACTCTCTAATGACAGTCACACAAACAGAACAATACAGTCTGAAATTATCACTCTCCACAGGCAGTCACACAAACAGAACGATACAATCTGAAATTATCACTCTCCACAGAAAGTCACACAAACAGAACGACACAATCTGAAAATATCACTAACGACAGTCGCACAAACAGAACGATACAATCTGAAATTATCTCTCTCCACAAAAAGTCACACAAACAGAACGACACAATCTGAAAATATCACTCTCTAACGACAGTCGCACAAACAGAACGATACAATCTGAAAATATCACTCTCTAACGACAGTCGCACAAACAGAACGATACAATCTGAAATTATAACTCTCCACAGACAGTCATACAAACAGAACGATACAATCTCAAATTATCACTCCACAGACAGTCACACAAACAGAATGATACAATCTGAAATTATCACTCTCTAACATTCGCACAAACTGAACGATACAATCTGAAATTGTTATGCTCCACAGACAGTCACAGAAACAGAACGATACAATCTCAAATTATCACTCTCCACAGAGTCACACAAACAGAGTGATTCAATTCTAAATTATCACTCTCTAACGACAGTCGCACAAACAGAACGATAGAATCACAAATTAACACTCTCCACAGACAGTCACACAAACAGAATGATACAATCTGAAATTATCACTGTCTAACGACAGTCGCACAAACACAATGATACAATCTGAAATTATCACTCTCTAATGACAGTCACACAAACAGAACAATACAGTCTGAAATTTTCACTCTCCACAGGCAGTCACACAAACAGAACGATACAATCTGAAATTATCACTCTCCACAGAAAGTCACACAAACAGAACGACACAATCTGAAAATATCACTCTAACGACAGTCGCACAAACAGAACGATACAATCTGAAATTATCTCTCTCCACAGAAAGTCACACAAACAGAACGACACAATCTGAAAATATCACTCTCTAACGACAGTCGCACAAACAGAACGATACAATCTCAAATTATCACTCTTTAATGACAGTCACACAAACAGAACATTACAGTCTGAAATTATCACTCTCCACAGACAGTCACACAAACAGAATGATACAATCTGAAATTATCACTCTCCACAGACAGTCACACAAAGAGCGATTCAATCTGAAATTATCATTCTAACGACAGTCGCACAAACAGAATGATACAATCTAAAATTATAACTCTCCAACGACAGTCGCACAAACAGAACGATACAGTCTGAAATTATCACTCTCCACAGACAGTCATACAAACAGAACGATACAATCTCAAATTATCACTCCACAGACAGTCACACAAACAGAATGATACAATCTGAAATTATCACTCTCTAACATTCGCACAAACAGAACGATACAATCTGAAATTGTTATGCTCCACAGACAGTCACAGAAACAGAACGATACAATCTCAAATTATCACTCTCCACAGAAAGTCACACAAACAGAACGACACAATCTGAAAATATCACTCTCTAACGACAGTCGCACAAACAGAACGATACAATCTCAAATTATCACTCTTTAATGACAGTCACACAAACAGAACATTACAGTCTGAAATTATCACTCTCCACAGACAGTCACACAAACAGAATGATACAATCTGAAATTATCACTCTCCACAGACAGTCACACAAAGAGCGATTCAATCTGAAATTATCACTCTCTAACGACAGTCGCACAAACAGAATGATACAATCTAAAATTATAACTCTCCAACGACAGTCGCACAAACAGAACGATACAGTCTGAAATTATCACTCTCCACAGACAGTCATACAAACAGAACGATACAATCTCAAATTATCACTCCACAGACAGTCACACAAACAGAACGATAAAATCTGAAATTATCACTCTCCACAGACAGTCACACAAACAGAATGATACAATCTGAAATTATCACTGTCTAACGACAGTCGCACAAACACAATGATACAATCTGAAATTATCACTCTCTAATGACAGTCACACAAACAGAACAATACAGTCTGAAATTATCACTCTCCACAGGCAGTCACACAAACAGAACGATACAATCTGAAATTATCACTCTCCACAGACAGTTACACAAAGAAAATGATACAATCTGAAAATATTATTCTACACAGACTATCACACAAACAGAATGATATAATCTGAAATTATCACTCTCCACAGACAGTCACAGAAACAGAACGATACAGTCTGAAATTATCACTCTCCAGAGACAGTCACACAAACAGAACGATACAATCTCAAATTATCACTCTTTAATGACAGTCACACAAACAGAACAATACAGTCTGAAATTATCACTCTCCACAGGCAGTCACACAAACAGAATGATACAATCTGAAATTATCACTCTCCACAGAAAGTCACACAAACAGAACGACACAATCTGAAAATATCACTCTCTAACGACAGTCGCACAAACAGAACGATACAATCTCAAATTATCACTCTTTAATGACAGTCACACAAACAGAACAATACAGTCTGAAATTATCACTCTCCACAGGCAGTCACACAAACAGAATGATACAATCTGAAATTATCACTCTAACGACAGTCGAACAAACAGAATGATAAAACCTGAAATTATCACTCTCCACAGAAAGTCACACAAACAGAATGATAAAAACTGAAATTATCACTATCCACATACAGTCACACAAACAGAACGATACAATCTGAAATTATCACTCTCCACAGACAGTCACACAAACAGAATGATACAATCTGAAATTATCACTGTCTAACGACAGTCGCACAAACACAATGATACAATCTGAAATTATCACTCTCTAATGACAGTCACACAAACAGAACAATACAGTCTGAAATTATCACTCTCCACAGGCAGTCACACAAACAGAACGATACAATCTGAAATTATCACTCTCCACAGAAAGTCACACAAACAGAACGACACAATCTGAAAATATCACTAACGACAGTCGCACAAACAGAACGATACAATCTGAAATTATCTCTCTCCACAAAAAGTCACACAAACAGAACGACACAATCTGAAAATATCACTCTCTAACGACAGTCGCACAAACAGAACGATACAATCTGAAAATATCACTCTCTAACGACAGTCGCACAAACAGAACGATACAATCTGAAATTATAACTCTCCACAGACAGTCATACAAACAGAACGATACAATCTCAAATTATCACTCCACAGACAGTCACACAAACAGAATGATACAATCTGAAATTATCACTCTCTAACATTCGCACAAACTGAACGATACAATCTGAAATTGTTATGCTCCACAGACAGTCACAGAAACAGAACGATACAATCTCAAATTATCACTCTCCACAGAGTCACACAAACAGAGTGATTCAATTCTAAATTATCACTCTCTAACGACAGTCGCACAAACAGAACGATAGAATCACAAATTAACACTCTCCACAGACAGTCACACAAACAGAATGATACAATCTGAAATTATCACTGTCTAACGACAGTCGCACAAACACAATGATACAATCTGAAATTATCACTCTCTAATGACAGTCACACAGAACAATACAGTCTGAAATTTTCACTCTCCACAGGCAGTCACACAAACAGAACGATACAATCTGAAATTATCACTCTCCACAGAAAGTCACACAAACAGAACGACACAATCTGAAAATATCACTCTAACGACAGTCGCACAAACAGAACGATACAATCTGAAATTATCTCTCTCCACAGAAAGTCACACAAACAGAACGACACAATCTGAAAATATCACTCTCTAACGACAGTCGCACAAACAGAACGATACAATCTCAAATTATCACTCTTTAATGACAGTCACACAAACAGAACATTACAGTCTGAAATTATCACTCTCCACAGACAGTCACACAAACAGAATGATACAATCTGAAATTATCACTCTCCACAGACAGTCACACAAAGAGCGATTCAATCTGAAATTATCACTCTCTAACGACAGTCGCACAAACAGAATGATACAATCTAAAATTATAACTCTCCAACGACAGTCGCACAAACAGAACGATACAGTCTGAAATTATCACTCTCCACAGACAGTCATACAAACAGAACGATACAATCTCAAATTATCACTCCACAGACAGTCACACAAACAGAATGATACAATCTGAAATTATCACTCTCTAACATTCGCACAAACAGAACGATACAATCTGAAATTGTTATGCTCCACAGACAGTCACAGAAACAGAACGATACAATCTCAAATTATCACTCTCCACAGAAAGTCACACAAACAGAACGACACAATCTGAAAATATCACTCTCTAACGACAGTCGCACAAACAGAACGATACAATCTCAAATTATCACTCTTTAATGACAGTCACACAAACAGAACATTACAGTCTGAAATTATCACTCTCCACAGACAGTCACACAAACAGAATGATACAATCTGAAATTATCACTCTCCACAGACAGTCACACAAAGAGCGATTCAATCTGAAATTATCACTCTCTAACGACAGTCGCACAAACAGAATGATACAATCTAAAATTATAACTCTCCAACGACAGTCGCACAAACAGAACGATACAGTCTGAAATTATCACTCTCCACAGACAGTCATACAAACAGAACGATACAATCTCAAATTATCACTCCACAGACAGTCACACAAACAGAATGATACAATCTGAAATTATCACTCTCTAACATTCGCACAAACAGAACGATACAATCTGAAATTGTTATGCTCCACAGACAGTCACAGAAACAGAACGATACAATCTCAAATTATCACTCTTTAATGACAGTCACACAAACAGAACAATACAGTCTGAAATTATCACTCTCCACAGGCAGTCACACAAACAGAATGATACAATCTGAAATTATCACTCTAACGACAGTCGAACAAACAGAATGATAAAACCTGAAATTATCACTCTCCACAGAAAGTCACACAAACAGAATGATAAAAACTGAAATTATCACTATCCACATACAGTCACACAAACAGAACGATACAATCTGAAATTATCACTCTCCACAGACAGTCACACAAACAGAATGATACAATCTGAAATTATCACTGTCTAACGACAGTCGCACAAACACAATGATACAATCTGAAATTATCACTCTCTAATGACAGTCACACAAACAGAACAATACAGTCTGAAATTATCACTCTCCACAGGCAGTCACACAAACAGAACGATACAATCTGAAATTATCACTCTCCACAGACAGTTACACAAAGAAAATGATACAATCTGAAAATATTATTCTACACAGACTATCACACAAACAGAATGATATAATCTGAAATTATCACTCTCCACAGACAGTCACAGAAACAGAACGATACAGTCTGAAATTATCACTCTCCAGAGACAGTCACACAAACAGAACGATACAATCTCAAATTATCACTCTTTAATGACAGTCACACAAACAGAACAATACAGTCTGAAATTATCACTCTCCACAGGCAGTCACACAAACAGAATGATACAATCTGAAATTATCACTCTCCACAGAAAGTCACACAAACAGAACGACACAATCTGAAAATATCACTCTCTAACGACAGTCGCACAAACAGAACGATACAATCTCAAATTATCACTCTTTAATGACAGTCACACAAACAGAACAATACAGTCTGAAATTATCACTCTCCACAGGCAGTCACACAAACAGAATGATACAATCTGAAATTATCACTCTAACGACAGTCGAACAAACAGAATGATAAAACCTGAAATTATCACTCTCCACAGAAAGTCACACAAACAGAATGATAAAAACTGAAATTATCACTATCCACATACAGTCACACAAACAGAACGATACAATCTGAAATTATCACTCTCCACAGACAGTCACACAAACAGAATGATACAATCTGAAATTATCACTGTCTAACGACAGTCGCACAAACACAATGATACAATCTGAAATTATCACTCTCTAATGACAGTCACACAAACAGAACAATACAGTCTGAAATTATCACTCTCCACAGGCAGTCACACAAACAGAACGATACAATCTG
The DNA here is from genome assembly GCF_048418815.1 of Hemitrygon akajei. Taxonomy (NCBI): domain Eukaryota; kingdom Metazoa; phylum Chordata; class Chondrichthyes; order Myliobatiformes; family Dasyatidae; genus Hemitrygon; species Hemitrygon akajei. The sequence continues at coordinate 4,961,867 of NC_133149.1, forward strand.
AAATTATCACTCTCCACAGAAAGTCACACAAACAGAACGACACAATCTGAAAATATCACTAACGACAGTCGCACAAACAGAACGATACAATCTGAAATTATCTCTCTCCACAAAAAGTCACACAAACAGAACGACACAATCTGAAAATATCACTCTCTAACGACAGTCGCACAAACAGAACGATACAATCTGAAAATATCACTCTCTAACGACAGTCGCACAAACAGAACGATACAATCTGAAATTATAACTCTCCACAGACAGTCATACAAACAGAACGATACAATCTCAAATTATCACTCCACAGACAGTCACACAAACAGAATGATACAATCTGAAATTATCACTCTCTAACATTCGCACAAACTGAACGATACAATCTGAAATTGTTATGCTCCACAGACAGTCACAGAAACAGAACGATACAATCTCAAATTATCACTCTCCACAGAGTCACACAAACAGAGTGATTCAATTCTAAATTATCACTCTCTAACGACAGTCGCACAAACAGAACGATAGAATCACAAATTAACACTCTCCACAGACAGTCACACAAACAGAACGATACAACCTGAAATTATCTCTCCCCACAGACAGTTACACAAAGAAAATGATACAATCTGAAAATATTATTCTACACAGACTATCACACAAACAGAATGATTATAATCTGAAATTATCACTCTCCACAGACAGTCACAGAAACAGAACGATACAGTCTGAAATTATCACTCTCCAGAGACAGTCACACAAACAGAACGATACAATCTCAAATTATCACTCTTTAATGACAGTCACACAAACAGAACAATACAGTCTGAAATTATCACTCTCCACAGGCAGTCACACAAACAGAATGATACAATCTGAAATTATCACTCTCCACAGAAAGTCACACAAACAGAACGACACAATCTGAAAATATCACTCTCTAACGACAGTCGCACAAACAGAACGATACAATCTCAAATTATCACTCTTTAATGACAGTCACACAAACAGAACAATACAGTCTGAAATTATCACTCTCCACAGGCAGTCACACAAACAGAATGATACAATCTGAAATTATCACTCTAACGACAGTCGAACAAACAGAATGATAAAACCTGAAATTATCACTCTCCACAGAAAGTCACACAAACAGAATGATAAAAACTGAAATTATCACTATCCACATACAGTCACACAAACAGAACGATACAATCTGAAATTATCACTCTCCACAGACAGTCACACAAACAGAATGATACAATCTGAAATTATCACTGTCTAACGACAGTCGCACAAACACAATGATACAATCTGAAATTATCACTCTCTAATGACAGTCACACAAACAGAACAATACAGTCTGAAATTATCACTCTCCACAGGCAGTCACACAAACAGAACGATACAATCTGAAATTATCACTCTCCACAGAAAGTCACACAAACAGAACGACACAATCTGAAAATATCACTAACGACAGTCGCACAAACAGAACGATACAATCTGAAATTATCTCTCTCCACAAAAAGTCACACAAACAGAACGACACAATCTGAAAATATCACTCTCTAACGACAGTCGCACAAACAGAACGATACAATCTGAAAATATCACTCTCTAACGACAGTCGCACAAACAGAACGATACAATCTGAAATTATAACTCTCCACAGACAGTCATACAAACAGAACGATACAATCTCAAATTATCACTCCACAGACAGTCACACAAACAGAATGATACAATCTGAAATTATCACTCTCTAACATTCGCACAAACTGAACGATACAATCTGAAATTGTTATGCTCCACAGACAGTCACAGAAACAGAACGATACAATCTCAAATTATCACTCTCCACAGAGTCACACAAACAGAGTGATTCAATTCTAAATTATCACTCTCTAACGACAGTCGCACAAACAGAACGATAGAATCACAAATTAACACTCTCCACAGACAGTCACACAAACAGAACGATACAACCTGAAATTATCTCTCCCCACAGACAGTCACACAAACAGAGTGATTCAATCTGAAATTATCACTCTCTAACGACAGTCGCACAAGCAGAACGATACAATCTGAAATTATCACTCTCCACAGACAGTCACACAAACAGTGATTCAATTCTAAATTATCACTCTCTAACGACAGTCGCACAAACAGAACGATAGAATCACAAATTATCACTCTCCACAGACACACACAAACAGAACGATACAACCTGAAATTATCACTGTTTAATGACAGTCACACAAACAGAACGATACAATCTGAAATTATCACTCTCTAACATTCGCACAAACAGAACGATACAATCTGAAATTGTTATGCTCCACAGACAGTCACAGAAACAGAACGATACAGTCTGAAATTATCACTCTCCACAGACAGTCATACAAACAGTACAATACAATCTGAAATTATCACTCTCTAACGACAGTCGCACAAACAGAATGATACAATCTGAAATTATAACTCTCCAACGACAGTCGCACAAACAGAACGATACAGTCTGAAATTATCACTCTCCACAGACAGTCATACAAACAGAACGATACAATCTCAAATTATCACTCTCCACAGACAGTCACACAAACAGAATGATACAATCTGAAATTATCACTCTCTAACATTCGCACAAACAGAACGATACAATCTGAAATTGTTATGCTCCACAGACAGTCACAGAAACAGAACGATACAGTCTGAAATTATCACTCTCCACAGACAGTCATACAAACAGTACAATACAATCTGAAATTATCACTCTCCAGAGACAGTCACACTAACAGAAAGATACAATCTGAAATTATCACTCTCCACAGACAGTCACAGAAACAGAACGATACAGTCTGAAATTATCACTCTCCAGAGACAGTCACACAAACAGAACGATACAATCTCAAATTATCACTCTTTAATGACAGTCACACAAACAGAACAATACAGTCTGAAATTATCACTCTCCGCAGGCAGTCACACAAACAGAATGATACAATCTGAAATTATCACTCTCCACAGAAAGTCACACAAACAGAACGACACAATCTGAAAATATCACTCTCTAACGACAGTCGCACAAACAGAACGATACAATCTCAAATTATCACTCTTTAATGACAGTCACACAAACAGAACAATACAGTCTGAAATTATCACTCTCCACAGGCAGTCACACAAACAGAATGATACAATCTGAAATTATCACTCTAACGACAGTCGAACAAACAGAATGATAAAACCTGAAATTATCACTCTCCACAGAAAGTCACACAAACAGAATGATAAAAACTGAAATTATCACTATCCACATACAGTCACACAAACAGAACGATACAATCTGAAATTATCACTCTCCACAGACAGTCACACAAACAGAATGATACAATCTGAAATTATCACTGTCTAACGACAGTCGCACAAACACAATGATACAATCTGAAATTATCACTCTCTAATGACAGTCACACAAACAGAACAATACAGTCTGAAATTATCACTCTCCACAGGCAGTCACACAAACAGAACGATACAATCTGAAATTATCACTCTCCACAGACAGTTACACAAAGAAAATGATACAATCTGAAAATATTATTCTACACAGACTATCACACAAACAGAATGATATAATCTGAAATTATCACTCTCCACAGACAGTCACAGAAACAGAACGATACAGTCTGAAATTATCACTCTCCAGAGACAGTCACACAAACAGAACGATACAATCTCAAATTATCACTCTTTAATGACAGTCACACAAACAGAACAATACAGTCTGAAATTATCACTCTCCACAGGCAGTCACACAAACAGAATGATACAATCTGAAATTATCACTCTCCACAGAAAGTCACACAAACAGAACGACACAATCTGAAAATATCACTCTCTAACGACAGTCGCACAAACAGAACGATACAATCTCAAATTATCACTCTTTAATGACAGTCACACAAACAGAACAATACAGTCTGAAATTATCACTCTCCACAGGCAGTCACACAAACAGAATGATACAATCTGAAATTATCACTCTAACGACAGTCGAACAAACAGAATGATAAAACCTGAAATTATCACTCTCCACAGAAAGTCACACAAACAGAATGATAAAAACTGAAATTATCACTATCCACATACAGTCACACAAACAGAACGATACAATCTTAAATTATCACTCTCCACAGACAGTCACACAAACAGAATGATACAATCTGAAATTATCACTGTCTAACGACAGTCGCACAAACAGAATGATACAATCTGAAATTATCACTCTCTAACGACAGTCGCACAAACAGAACGATACAGTCTGAAATTATCTCTCCCCACAGACAGTCACACAAACAGAACGATACAACCTGAAATTATCACTCTTTAATGACAGTCACACAAACAGAACAATACAGTCTGAAATTATCACTCTCCACAGGCAGTCACACAAACAGAATGATACAATCTGAAATTATCACTCTCCACAGAAAGTCAACAAACAGAACGACACAATCTGACAATATCACTCTCTAACGACAGTCGCACAAACAGAACGATACAATCTCAAATTATCACTCTTTAATGACAGTCACACAAACAGAACAATACAGTCTGAAATTATCACTCTCCACAGGCAGTCACACAAACAGAATGATACAATCTGAAATTATCACTCTCCACACACAGTCACACAAACAGAGTGATTCAATCTGAAATTATCACTCTCTAACGACAGTCGCACAAGCAGAACGATACAATCTCAAATTATCACTCTCCACAGACAGTCACACAAACAGAGTGATTCAATTCTAAATTATCACTCTCTAACGACAGTCGCACAAACAGAACGATAGAATCACAAATTATCACTCTCCACAGACAGTCACACAAACAGAACGATACAACCTGAAATTATCACTGTTTAATGACAGTCACACAAACAGAACGATACAATCTGAAATTATCACACTCCACAGGCAGTCACACAAACAGAATGATACAATCTGAAATTATCACTCTCCACAGACAGTCACACAAACAGAGCGATTCAATCTGAAATTATCACTCTCTAACGACAGTCGCACAAACAGAATGATACAATCTGAAATTATAACTCTCCAACGACAGTCGCACAAACAGAACGATACAGTCTGAAATTATCACTCTCCACAGACAGTCATACAAACAGAACGATACAATCTCAAATTATCACTCCACAGACAGTCACACAAACAGAATGATACACTGAAATTATCACTCTCTAACATTCGCACAAACAGAACGATACAATCTGAAATTGTTATGCTCCACAGACAGTCACAGAAACAGAACGATACAATCTCAAATTATCACTCTTTAATGACAGTCACACAAACAGAACAATACAGTGTGAAATTATCACTCTCCACAGACAGTCACACAAACAGAACGATACAATCTCAAATTATCACTCTTTAATGACAGTCACACAAACAGAACAATACAGTCTGAAATAATCACTCTCCACAGGCAGTCACACAAACAGAATTATACAATCTGAAATTATCACTGTCTAACGACAGTCGCACAAACAGAATGATACAGTCTGAAATTATCACTCTCTAACGACAGTCGCACAAACAAAACGATACAATCTCAAATTATCACTCTTTAATGACAGTCACACAAACAGAACGACACAATCTGAAAATATCACTCTCTAACGACAGTCGCACAAACAGTACGATACAATCTCAAATTATCACTCTTTAATGACAGTCACACAAACAGAACAATACAGTCTGAAATTATCACTCTCCACAGGCAGTCACACAAACAGAATGATACAATCTGAAATTATCACTCTCTAACGACAGTCGCACAAACAGAACGATACAATCAGAAATTATCTCTCCCCACAGACAGTCACACAAACAGAACGATACAACCTGAAATTATCACTCTTTAATGACAGTCACACAAACAGAACAATACAGTCTGAAATTATCACTCTCCACAGGCAGTCACACAAACAGAATGATACAATCTGAAATTATCACTCTCTAACGACAGTCGAACAAACAGAATGATAAAACCTGAAATTATCACTCTCCACAGAAAGTCACACAAACAGAATGATAAAAACTGAAATTATCACTCTCCACAGACAGTCACACAAACAGAATGATACAATCTGAAATTATCACTGTCTAACGACAGTCGCACAAACACAATGATACAATCTGAAATTATCACTCTCTAATGACAGTCACACAAACAGAACAATACAGTCTGAAATTATCACTCTCCACAGGCAGTCACACAAACAGAACGATACAATCTGAAATTATCACTCTCCACAGACAGTTACACAAAGAAAATGATACAATCTGAAAATATTATTCTACACAGACTATCACACAAACAGAATGATATAATCTGAAATTATCACTCTCCACAGACAGTCACAGAAACAGAACGATACAGTCTGAAATTATCACTCTCCAGAGACAGTCACACAAACAGAACGATACAATCTCAAATTATCACTCTTTAATGACAGTCACACAAACAGAACAATACAGTCTGAAATTATCACTCTCCACAGGCAGTCACACAAACAGAATGATACAATCTGAAATTATCACTCTCCACAGAAAGTCACACAAACAGAACGACACAATCTGAAAATATCACTCTCTAACGACAGTCGCACAAACAGAACGATACAATCTCAAATTATCACTCTTTAATGACAGTCACACAAACAGAACAATACAGTCTGAAATTATCACTCTCCACAGGCAGTCACACAAACAGAATGATACAATCTGAAATTATCACTCTAACGACAGTCGAACAAACAGAATGATAAAACCTGAAATTATCACTCTCCACAGAAAGTCACACAAACAGAATGATAAAAACTGAAATTATCACTATCCACATACAGTCACACAAACAGAACGATACAATCTGAAATTATCACTCTCCACAGACAGTCACACAAACAGAATGATACAATCTGAAATTATCACTGTCTAACGACAGTCGCACAAACAGAATGATACAATCTGAAATTATCACTCTCTAACGACAGTCGCACAAACAGAACGATACAGTCTGAAATTATCTCTCCCCACAGACAGTCACACAAACAGAACGATACAACCTGAAATTATCACTCTTTAATGACAGTCACACAAACAGAACAATACAGTCTGAAATTATCACTCTCCACAGGCAGTCACACAAACAGAATGATACAATCTGAAATTATCACTCTCCACAGAAAGTCAACAAACAGAACGACACAATCTGAAAATATCACTCTCTAACGACAGTCGCACAAACAGAACGATACAATCTCAAATTATCACTCTTTAATGACAGTCACACAAACAGAACAATACAGTCTGAAATTATCACTCTCCACAGGCAGTCACACAAACAGAATGATACAATCTGAAATTATCACTCTCCACACACAGTCACACAAACAGAGTGATTCAATCTGAAATTATCACTCTCTAACGACAGTCGCACAAGCAGAACGATACAATCTCAAATTATCACTCTCCACAGACAGTCACACAAACAGAGTGATTCAATTCTAAATTATCACTCTCTAACGACAGTCGCACAAACAGAACGATAGAATCACAAATTATCACTCTCCACAGACAGTCACACAAACAGAACGATACAACCTGAAATTATCACTGTTTAATGACAGTCACACAAACAGAACGATACAATCTGAAATTATCACACTCCACAGGCAGTCACACAAACAGAATGATACAATCTGAAATTATCACTCTCCACAGACAGTCACACAAACAGAGCGATTCAATCTGAAATTATCACTCTCTAACGACAGTCGCACAAACAGAATGATACAATCTGAAATTATAACTCTCCAACGACAGTCGCACAAACAGAACGATACAGTCTGAAATTATCACTCTCCACAGACAGTCATACAAACAGAACGATACAATCTCAAATTATCACTCCACAGACAGTCACACAAACAGAATGATACACTGAAATTATCACTCTCTAACATTCGCACAAACAGAACGATACAATCTGAAATTGTTATGCTCCACAGACAGTCACAGAAACAGAACGATACAATCTCAAATTATCACTCTTTAATGACAGTCACACAAACAGAACAATACAGTGTGAAATTATCACTCTCCACAGACAGTCACACAAACAGAACGATACAATCTCAAATTATCACTCTTTAATGACAGTCACACAAACAGAACAATACAGTCTGAAATAATCACTCTCCACAGGCAGTCACACAAACAGAATTATACAATCTGAAATTATCACTGTCTAACGACAGTCGCACAAACAGAATGATACAGTCTGAAATTATCACTCTCTAACGACAGTCGCACAAACAAAACGATACAATCTCAAATTATCACTCTTTAATGACAGTCACACAAACAGAACGACACAATCTGAAAATATCACTCTCTAACGACAGTCGCACAAACAGTACGATACAATCTCAAATTATCACTCTTTAATGACAGTCACACAAACAGAACAATACAGTCTGAAATTATCACTCTCCACAGGCAGTCACACAAACAGAATGATACAATCTGAAATTATCACTCTCTAACGACAGTCGCACAAACAGAACGATACAATCAGAAATTATCTCTCCCCACAGACAGTCACACAAACAGAACGATACAACCTGAAATTATCACTCTTTAATGACAGTCACACAAACAGAACAATACAGTCTGAAATTATCACTCTCCACAGGCAGTCACACAAACAGAATGATACAATCTGAAATTATCACTCTCTAACGACAGTCGAACAAACAGAATGATAAAACCTGAAATTATCACTCTCCACAGAAAGTCACACAAACAGAATGATAAAAACTGAAATTATCACTCTCCACATACAGTCACACAAACAGAACGATACAATCTGAAATTATCACTCTCCACAGAGTCACACAAACAGAACGATACAATCTGAAATTATCACTCTCCACAGAAAGTCACACAAACAGAATGATAAAAACTGAAATTATCACTATCCACATACAGTCACACAAACAGAACGATACAATCTGAAATTATCACTCTCCACAGACAGTCACACAAACAGAATGATACAATCTGAAATTATCACTCTCCGCAGAAAGTCACACAAACAGAACGACACAATCTGAAAATATCACTCTCTAACGACAGTCGCACAAACAGAACGATACAATCTCAAATTATCACTCTCCACAGGCAGTCACACAAACAGAACAATACAGTCTGAAATTATCACTCTCCACAGGCAGTCACACAAACAGAATGATACAATCTGAAATTATCACTCTCTAACGACAGTCGCACAAACAGAATGATACAATCTGAAATTATCAATCTCTAACGACAGTCGCACAAACAGAACGATACAATCTGAAATTATCACTCTCCACAGACAGTCACACAAACAGAACGATACAACCTGAAATTATCACTCTTTAATGACAGTCACACAAACAGAACGATACAATCTGAAATTATCACACTCCACAGGCAGTCACACAAACAGAATGATACAATCTGATATTATCACTCTCCACAGACAGTCACACAAACAGAGCGATTCAATCTGAAATTATCACTCTCTAACGACAGTCGCACAAACAGAATGATACAATCTGAAATTATCACTCTTTAATGACAGTCACACAAACAGAACGACACAATCTGAAAATATCACTCTCTAACGACAGTCGCACAAACAGAACGATACAATCTCAAATTATCACTCTTTAATGACAGTCACACAAACAGAACAATACAGTCTGAAATTATCACTCTCCACAGGCAGTCACACAAACAGAATGATACAATCTGAAATTATCACTCTCCGCAGAAAGTCACACAAACAGAACGACACAATCTGAAAATATCACTCTCTAACGACAGTCGCACAAACAGAACGATACAATCTCAAATTATCACTCTTTAATGACAGTCACACAAAAAGAACAATACAGTCTGAAATTATCACTCTCCACAGGCAGTCACACAAACAGAATGATACAATCTAAAATTATCACTCTCCACAGAAAGTCACACAAACAGAACGACACAATCTGAAATTATCACTCTCTAACGACAGTCGCACAAACAGAACGATACAATCTCAAATTATCACTCCTTAATGACAGTCACACAAACAGAACAATACAGTCTGAAATTATCACTCTCCACAGGCAGTCACACAAACAGAATGATACAATCTGAAATTATCACTCTCTAACGACAGTCGAACAAACAGAATGATAAAACCTGAAATTATCACTCTCCACAGAAAGTCACACAAACAGAATGATAAAAACTGAAATTATCACTCTCCACATACAGTCACACAAACAGAACGATACAATCTGAAATTATCACTCTCCACAGAGTCACACAAACAGAACGATACAATCTGAAATTATCACTCTCCACAGAAAGTCACACAAACAGAATGATAAAAACTGAAATTATCACTATCCACATACAGTCACACAAACAGAACGATACAATCTGAAATTATCACTCTCCACAGACAGTCACACAAACAGAATGATACAATCTGAAATTATCACTCTCCGCAGAAAGTCACACAAACAGAACGACACAATCTGAAAATATCACTCTCTAACGACAGTCGCACAAACAGAACGATACAATCTCAAATTATCACTCTCCACAGGCAGTCACACAAACAGAACAATACAGTCTGAAATTATCACTCTCCACAGGCAGTCACACAAACAGAATGATACAATCTGAAATTATCACTCTCTAACGACAGTCGCACAAACAGAATGATACAATCTGAAATTATCAATCTCTAACGACAGTCGCACAAACAGAACGATACAATCTGAAATTATCACTCTCCACAGACAGTCACACAAACAGAACGATACAACCTGAAATTATCACTCTTTAATGACAGTCACACAAACAGAACGATACAATCTGAAATTATCACACTCCACAGGCAGTCACACAAACAGAATGATACAATCTGATATTATCACTCTCCACAGACAGTCACACAAACAGAGCGATTCAATCTGAAATTATCACTCTCTAACGACAGTCGCACAAACAGAATGATACAATCTGAAATTATCACTCTTTAATGACAGTCACACAAACAGAACGACACAATCTGAAAATATCACTCTCTAACGACAGTCGCACAAACAGAACGATACAATCTCAAATTATCACTCTTTAATGACAGTCACACAAACAGAACAATACAGTCTGAAATTATCACTCTCCACAGGCAGTCACACAAACAGAATGATACAATCTGAAATTATCACTCTCCGCAGAAAGTCACACAAACAGAACGACACAATCTGAAAATATCACTCTCTAACGACAGTCGCACAAACAGAACGATACAATCTCAAATTATCACTCTTTAATGACAGTCACACAAAAAGAACAATACAGTCTGAAATTATCACTCTCCACAGGCAGTCACACAAACAGAATGATACAATCTAAAATTATCACTCTCCACAGAAAGTCACACAAACAGAACGACACAATCTGAAATTATCACTCTCTAACGACAGTCGCACAAACAGAACGATACAATCTCAAATTATCACTCCTTAATGACAGTCACACAAACAGAACAATACAGTCTGAAATTATCACTCTCCACAGCCAGTCACACAAACAGAATGATACAATCTGAAATTATCACTCTCAACAGACAGTCACACAAACAGAGTGATTCAATCTGAAATTATCACTCTCCACAGAAAGTCACACAAACAGAACGACACAATCTGAAAATATCACTCTCTAACGACAGTCGCACAAACAGACCGATACAATCTCAAATTATCACTCTTTAATGACAGTCACACAAACAGAACGACACAATCTGAAAATATCACTCTCTAACGACAGTCGCACAAACAGAACGATACAATCTCAAATTATCACTCTTTAATGACAGTCACACAAACAGAACAATACAGTCTGAAATTATCACTCTCCACAGGCAGTCACACAAACAGAATGATACAATCTGAAATTATCACTCTCTAACGACAGTCGCACAAACAGAACGATAGAATCACAAATTATCACTCTCCACAGGCAGTCACACAAACAGAATTATACAATCTGAAATTATCACTCTCTAACGACAGTCGCACAAACATAATGATACAATCTGAAATTATGACTCTCTAACGACAGTCGCACAAACAGAACGATACAATCTGAAATTATCTCTCCCCACAGACAGTCACACAAACTGAACGATAGAATCACAAATTATCACTCTCCACAGACAGTCACACAAACAGAACGATACAACCTGAAATTATCACTCTTTAATGACAGTCACACAAACAGAACGATACAATCTGAAATTATCACACTCCACAGGCAGTCACACAAACAGAATGATACAATCTGAAATTATCACTCTCCACAGACAGTCACACAAACCGAATGATAAAACCTGAAATTATCACTCTCCACATACAGTCACACAAACAGAACGATACAATCTGAAATTATCACTCTCCACAGACAGTCACACAAACAGAGTGATTCAATCTGAATTTATCACCCTCCACAGACAGTCACACAAACAGAACGATACAATCTCAAATTATCACTCTTTAATGACAGTCACACAAACAGAACAATACAGTCTGAAATTATCACTCTCCACAGGCAGTCACACAAACAGAATGATACAATCTGAAATTATCACTCTCTAACGACAGTCGCACAAACAGAATGATACAATCTGAAATTATCAATCTCTAACGACAGTCGCACAAACAGAACGATACAATCTGAAATTATCTCTCCCCACAGACAGTCACACAAACAGAACGATACAATCTGAAATTATCACTCTCCACAGAAAGTCACACAAACCGAATGATAAAACCTGAAATTATCACTCTCCACATACAGTCACACAAACAGAACGATACAATCTGAAATTATCACTCTCCACAGAAAGTCACACAAACAGAACGACACAATCTGAAAATATCACTCTCTAACGACAGTCGCACAAACAGAACGATACAATCTCAAATTATCACTCTTTAATGACAGTCACTCAAACAGAACGACACAATCTGAAAATATCACTCTCTAACGACAGTCGCACAAACAGAACGATACAATCTCAAATTATCACTCTTTAATGACAGTCACACAAACAGAACAATACAGTCTGAAATTATCACTCTCCACAGGCAGTCACACAAACAGAATGATACAATCTGAAATTATCACTCTCCACAGAAAGTCACACAAACAGAACGACACAATCTGAAAATATCACTCTCTAACGACAGTCGCACAAACAGAACGATACAATCTCAAATTATCACTCTTTAATGACAGTCACACAAACAGAACAATACAGTCTGAAATTATCACTCTCCACAGGCAGTCACACAAACAGAATGATACAATCTGAAATTATCACTCTCCACAGAAAGTCACACAAACAGAACGACACAATCTGAAAATATCACTCTCTAACGACAGTCGCACAAACAGAACGATACAATCTCAAATTATCACTCTTTAATGACAGTCACACAAACAGAACGACACAATCTGAAAATATCACTCTCTAACGACAGTCGCACAAACTGAACGATACAATCTCAAATTATCACTCTTTAATGACAGTCACACAAACAGAACAATACAGTCTGAAATTATCACTCTCCACAGGCAGTCACACAAACAGAATGATACAATCTGAAATTATCACTCTCCACAGAAAGTCACACAAACAGAACGACACAATCTGAAAATATCACTCTCTAACGACAGTCGCACAAACAGAACGATACAATCTCAAATTATCACTCTTTAATGACAGTCACACAAACAGAACAATACAGTCTGAAATTATCACTCTCCACAGGCAGTCACACAAACAGAATGATACAATCTGAAATTATCACTCTCAAACGACAGTCGCACAAACAGAATGATACAATCTGAAATTATCAATCTCTAACGACAGTCGCACAAACAGAACGATACAATCTGAAATTATCACTCTCCACAGACAGTCACACAAACAGAACGATACAACCTGAAATTATCACTCTTTAATGACAGTCACACAAACAGAACGATACAATCTGAAATTATCACACTCCACAGGCAGTCACACAAACAGAATGATACAATCTGATATTATCACTCTCCACAGACAGTCACACAAACAGAACGATACAACCTGAAATTATCACTCTTTAATGACAGTCACACAAACAGAACGATACAATCTGAAATTATCACACTCCACAGGCAGTCACACAAACAGAATGATACAATCTGATATTATCACTCTCCACAGACAGTCACACAAACAGAGCGATTCAATCTGAAATTATCACTCTCTAACGACAGTCGCACAAACAGAATGATACAATCTGAAATTATCACTCTTTAATGACAGTCACACAAACAGAACGACACAATCTGAAAATATCACTCTCTAACGACAGTCGCACAAACAGAACGATACAATCTCAAATTATCACTCTTTAATGACAGTCACACAAACAGAACAATACAGTCTGAAATTATCACTCTCCACAGGCAGTCACACAAACAGAATGATACAATCTGAAATTATCACTCTCCGCAGAAAGTCACACAAACAGAACGACACAATCTGAAAATATCACTCTCTAACGACAGTCGCACAAACAGAACGATACAATCTCAAATTATCACTCTTTAATGACAGTCACACAAAAAGAACAATACAGTCTGAAATTATCACTCTCCACAGGCAGTCACACAAACAGAATGATACAATCTGAAATTATCACTCTCCACAGAAAGTCACACAAACAGAACGTCACAATCTGAAATTATCACTCTCTAACGACAGTCGCACAAACAGAACGATACAATCTCAAATTATCACTCTTTAATGACAGTCGCACAAACAGAATAATACAGTCTGAAATTATCACTCTCCACAGGCAGTCACACAAACAGAATGATACAATCTGAAATTATCACTCTCTAACGACAGTCGCACAAACAGAATGATACAATCTGAAATTATCACTCTCTAACGACAGTCGCACAAACAGAACGATACAATCTGAAATTATCTCTCCCCACACAGTCACACAAACTGAACGATACAATCTGAAATTATCACTCTCAACAGACAGTCACACAAACAGAGTGATTCAATCTCAAATTATCACTCTCCACAGAAAGTCACACAAACAGAACGACACAATCTGAAAATATCACTCTCTAACGACAGTCGCACAAACAGACCGATACAATCTCAAATTATCACTCTTTAATGACAGTCACACAAACAGAACGACACAATCTGAAAATATCACTCTCTAACGACAGTCGCACAAACAGAACGATACAATCTCAAATTATCACTCTTTAATGACAGTCACACAAACAGAACAATACAGTCTGAAATTATCACTCTCCACAGGCAGTCACACAAACAGAATGATACAATCTGAAATTATCACTCTCTAACGACAGTCGCACAAACAGAACGATAGAATCACAAATTATCACTCTCCACAGGCAGTCACACAAACAGAATGATACAGTCTGAAATTATCACTCTCTAACGACAGTCGCACAAACAGAATGATACAATCTGAAATTATCACTCTCTAACGACAGTCGCACAAACAGAACGATACAATCTGAAATTATCTCTCCCCACAGACAGTCACACAAACTGAACGATAGTATCACAAATTATCACTCTCCACAGACAGTCACACAAACAGAACGATACAACCTGAAATTATCACTCTTTAATGACAGTCACACAAACAGAACGATACAATCTGAAATTATCACACTCCACAGGCAGTCACACAAACAGAATGATACAATCTGAAATTATCACTCTCCACAGACAGTCACACAAACCGAATGATAAAACCTGAAATTATCACTCTCCACATACAGTCACACAAACAGAACGATACAATCTGAAATTATCACTCTCCACAGGCAGTCACACAAACAGAATGATACAATCTGAAATTATCACTCTCCACAGAAAGTCACACAAACAGAACGACACAATCTGAAAATATCACTCTCTAACGACAGTCGCACAAACAGAACGATACAATCTCAAATTATCACTCTTTAATGACAGTCACACAAACAGAACAATACAGTCTGAAATTATCACTCTCCACAGGCAGTCACACAAACAGAATGATACAATCTGAAATTATCACTCTCCACAGAAAGTCACACAAACAGAACGACACAATCTGAAAATATCACTCTCTAACGACAGTCGCACAAACAGAACGATACAATCTCAAATTATCACTCTTTAATGACAGTCACACAAACAGAACGACACAATCTGAAAATATCACTCTCTAACGACAGTCGCACAAACAGAACGATACAATCTCAAATTATCACTCTTTAATGACAGTCACACAAACAGAACAATACAGTCTGAAATGATCACTCTCCACAGGCAGTCACACAAACAGAATGATACAATCTGAAATTATCACTCTCAAACGACAGTCGCACAAACAGAATGATACAATCTGAAATTATCAATCTCTAACGACAGTCGCACAAACAGAACGATACAATCTGAAATTATCACTCTCCACAGACAGTCACACAAACAGAACGATACAACCTGAAATTATCACTCTTTAATGACAGTCACACAAACAGAACGATACAATCTGAAATTATCACACTCCACAGGCAGTCACACAAACAGAATGATACAATCTGATATTATCACTCTCCACAGACAGTCACACAAACAGAACGATACAACCTGAAATTATCACTCTTTAATGACAGTCACACAAACAGAACGATACAATCTGAAATTATCACACTCCACAGGCAGTCACACAAACAGAATTATACAATCTGATATTATCACTCTCCACAGACAGTCACACAAACAGAGCGATTCAATCTGAAATTATCACTCTCTAACGACAGTCGCACAAACAGAATGATACAATCTGAAATTATCACTCTTTAATGACAGTCACACAAACAGAACGACACAATCTGAAAATATCACTCTCTAACGACAGTCGCACAAACAGAACGATACAATCTCAAATTATCACTCTTTAATGACAGTCACACAAACAGAACAATACAGTCTGAAATTATCACTCTCCACAGGCAGTCACACAAACAGAATGATACAATCTGAAATTATCACTCTCCGCAGAAAGTCACACAAACAGAACGACACAATCTGAAAATATCACTCTCTAACGACAGTCGCACAAACAGAACGATACAATCTCAAATTATCACTCTTTAATGACAGTCACACAAAAAGAACAATACAGTCTGAAATTATCACTCTCCACAGGCAGTCACACAAACAGAATGATACAATCTGAAATTATCACTCTCCACAGAAAGTCACACAAACAGAACGACACAATCTGAAATTATCACTCTCTAACGACAGTCGCACAAACAGAACGATACAATCTCAAATTATCACTCTTTAATGACAGTCGCACAAACAGAATAATACAGTCTGAAATTATCACTCTCCACAGGCAGTCACACAAACAGAATGATACAATCTGAAATTATCACTCTCTAACGACAGTCGCACAAACAGAATGATACAATCTGAAATTATCACTCTCTAACGACAGTCGCACAAACAGAACGATACAATCTGAAATTATCTCTCCCCACACAGTCACACAAACTGAACGATACAATCTGAAATTATCACTCTCAACAGACAGTCACACAAACAGAGTGATTCAATCTCAAATTATCACTCTCCACAGAAAGTCACACAAACAGAACGACACAATCTGAAAATATCACTCTCTAACGACAGTCGCACAAACAGACCGATACAATCTCAAATTATCACTCTTTAATGACAGTCACACAAACAGAACGACACAATCTGAAAATATCACTCTCTAACGACAGTCGCACAAACAGAACGATACAATCTCAAATTATCACTCTTTAATGACAGTCACACAAACAGAACAATACAGTCTGAAATTATCACTCTCCACAGGCAGTCACACAAACAGAATGATACAATCTGAAATTATCACTCTCTAACGACAGTCGCACAAACAGAACGATAGAATCACAAATTATCACTCTCCACAGGCAGTCACACAAACAGAATGATACAGTCTGAAATTATCACTCTCTAACGACAGTCGCACAAACAGAATGATACAATCTGAAATTATCACTCTCTAACGACAGTCGCACAAACAGAACGATACAATCTGAAATTATCTCTCCCCACAGACAGTCACACAAACTGAACGATAGTATCACAAATTATCACTCTCCACAGACAGTCACACAAACAGAACGATACAACCTGAAATTATCACTCTTTAATGACAGTCACACAAACAGAACGATACAATCTGAAATTATCACACTCCACAGGCAGTCACACAAACAGAATGATACAATCTGAAATTATCACTCTCCACAGACAGTCACACAAACCGAATGATAAAACCTGAAATTATCACTCTCCACATACAGTCACACAAACAGAACGATACAATCTGAAATTATCACTCTCCACAGACAGTCACACAAACAGAGTGATTCAATCTGAATTTATCACCCTCCACAGACAGTCACACAAACAGAACGATACAATCTCAAATTATCACTCTTTAATGACAGTCACACAAACAGAACAATACAGTCTGAAATTATCACTCTCCACAGGCAGTCACACAAACAGAATGATACAATCTGAAATTATCACTCTCTAACGACAGTCGCACAAACAGAATGATACAATCTGAAATTATCAATCTCTAACGACAGTCGCACAAACAGAACGATACAATCTGAAATTATCTCTCCCCACAGACAGTCACACAAACAGAACGATACAATCTGAAATTATCACTCTCCACAGAAAGTCACACAAACCGAATGATAAAACCTGAAATTATCACTCTCCACATACAGTCACACAAACAGAACGATACAATCTGAAATTATCACTCTCCAGAGAAAGTCACACAAACAGAACGACACAATCTGAAAATATCACTCTCTAACGACAGTCGCACAAACAGAACGATACAATCTCAAATTATCACTCTTTAATGACAGTCACTCAAACAGAACGACACAATCTGAAAATATCACTCTCTAACGACAGTCGCACAAACAGAACGATACAATCTCAAATTATCACTCTTTAATGACAGTCACACAAACAGAACAATACAGTCTGAAATTATCACTCTCCACAGGCAGTCACACAAACAGAATGATACAATCTGAAATTATCACTCTCCACAGAAAGTCACACAAACAGAACGACACAATCTGAAAATATCACTCTCTAACGACAGTCGCACAAACAGAACGATAAAATCTCAAATTATCACTCTTTAATGACAGTCACACAAACAGAACGACACAATCTGAAAATATCACTCTCTAACGACAGTCGCACAAACAGAACGATACAATCTCAAATTATCACTCTTTAATGACAGTCACACAAACAGAACAATACAGTCTGAAATTATCACTCTCCACAGGCAGTCACACAAACAGAATGATACAATCTGAAATGATCACTCTCCACAGAAAGTCACACAAACAGAACGACACAATCTGAAAATATCACTCTCTAACGACAGTCGCACAAACAGAACGATACAATCTCAAATTATCACTCTTTAATGACAGTCACACAAACAGAACGACACAATCTGAAAATATCACTCTCTAACGACAGTCGCACAAACAGAACGATACAATCTCAAATTATCACTCTTTAATGACAGTCACACAAACAGAACAATACAGTCTGAAATTATCACTCTCCACAGGCAGTCACACAAACAGAATGATACAATCTGAAATTATCACTCTCCGCAGAAAGTCACACAAACAGAACGAAACAATCTGAAAATATCACTCTCTAACGACAGTCGCACAAACAGAACGATACAATCTCAAATTATCACTCTTTAATGACAGTCACACAAACAGAACAATACAGTCTGAAATTATCACTCTCCACAGGCAGTCACACAAACAGAATGATACAATCTGAAATTATCACTCTCTAACGACAGTCGCACAAACAGAACGATACAATCTGAAATTATCACTCTCCACAGACAGTCACACAAACAGAACGATACAACCTGAAATTATCACTCTTTAATGACAGTCACACAAACAGAACGATACAATCTGAAATTATCACACTCCACAGGCAGTCACACAAACAGAATGATACAATCTGATATTATCACTCTCCACAGACAGTCACACAAACAGAACGACACAATCTGAAAATATCACTCTCTAACGACAGTCGCACAAACAGAACGATAAAATCTCAAATTATCACTCTTTAATGACAGTCACACAAACAGAACGACACAATCTGAAAATATCACTCTCTAACGACAGTCGCACAAACAGAACGATACAATCTCAAATTATCACTCTTTAATGACAGTCACACAAACAGAACAATACAGTCTGAAATTATCACTCTCCACAGGCAGTCACACAAACAGAATGATACAATCTGAAATGATCACTCTCCACAGAAAGTCACACAAACAGAACGACACAATCTGAAAATATCACTCTCTAACGACAGTCGCACAAACAGAACGATACAATCTCAAATTATCACTCTTTAATGACAGTCACACAAACAGAACGACACAATCTGAAAATATCACTCTCTAACGACAGTCGCACAAACAGAACGATACAATCTCAAATTATCACTCTTTAATGACAGTCACACAAACAGAACAATACAGTCTGAAATTATCACTCTCCACAGGCAGTCACACAAACAGAATGATACAATCTGAAATTATCACTCTCCGCAGAAAGTCACACAAACAGAACGAAACAATCTGAAAATATCACTCTCTAACGACAGTCGCACAAACAGAACGATACAATCTCAAATTATCACTCTTTAATGACAGTCACACAAACAGAACAATACAGTCTGAAATTATCACTCTCCACAGGCAGTCACACAAACAGAATGATACAATCTGAAATTATCACTCTCTAACGACAGTCGCACAAACAGAACGATACAATCTGAAATTATCACTCTCCACAGACAGTCACACAAACAGAACGATACAACCTGAAATTATCACTCTTTAATGACAGTCACACAAACAGAACGATACAATCTGAAATTATCACACTCCACAGGCAGTCACACAAACAGAATGATACAATCTGATATTATCACTCTCCACAGACAGTCACACAAACAGAGCGATTCAATCTGAAATTATCACTCTCTAACGACAGTCGCACAAACAGAATGATACAATCTGAAATTATCACTCTTTAATGACAGTCACACAAACAGAACGACACAATCTGAAAATATCACTCTCTAACGACAGTCGCACAAACAGAACGATACAATCTCAAATTCACTCTTTAATGACAGTCACACAAACAGAACAATACAGTCTGAAATTATCACTCTCCACAGGCAGTCACACAAACAGAATGATACAATCTGAAATTATCACTCTCTAACGACAGTCGCACAAACAGAATGATACAATCTGAAATTATCACTCTCTAACGACAGTCGCACAAACAGAACGATACAATCTGAAATTATCACTCTTTAATGACAGTCACACAAACAGAAAGACACAATCTGAAAATATCACTCTCTAACGACAGTCGCACAAACAGAACGATACAATCTCAAATTATCACTCTTTAATGACAGTCACACAAACAGAACAATACAGTCTGAAATTATCACTCTCCACAGGCAGTCACACAAACAGAATGATACAATCTGAAATGATCACTCTCCACAGAAAGTCACACAAACAGAACGACACAATCTGAAAATATCACTCTCTAACGACAGTCGCACAAACAGAACGATACAATCTCAAATTATCACTCTTTAATGACAGTCACACAAACAGAACGACACAATCTGAAAATATCACTCTCTAACGACAGTCGCACAAACAGAACGATACAATCTCAAATTATCACTCTTTAATGACAGTCACACAAACAGAACAATACAGTCTGAAATTATCACTCTCCACAGGCAGTCACACAAACAGAATGATACAATCTGAAATGATCACTCTCCACAGAAAGTCACACAAACAGAACGACACAATCTGAAAATATCACTCTCTAACGACAGTCGCACAAACAGAATGATACAATCTGAAATTATCACTCTTTAATGACAGTCACACAAACAGAACGACACAATCTGAAAATATCACTCTCTAACGACAGTCGCACAAACAGAACGATACAATCTCAAATTCACTCTTTAATGACAGTCACACAAACAGAACAATACAGTCTGAAATTATCACTCTCCACAGGCAGTCACACAAACAGAATGATACAATCTGAAATTATCACTCTCTAACGACAGTCGCACAAACAGAATGATACAATCTGAAATTATCACTCTCTAACGACAGTCGCACAAACAGAACGATACAATCTGAAATTATCACTCTTTAATGACAGTCACACAAACAGAAAGACACAATCTGAAAATATCACTCTCTAACGACAGTCGCACAAACAGAACGATACAATCTCAAATTATCACTCTTTAATGACAGTCACACAAACAGAACAATACAGTCTGAAATTATCACTCTCCACAGGCAGTCACACAAACAGAATGATACAATCTGAAATGATCACTCTCCACAGAAAGTCACACAAACAGAACGACACAATCTGAAAATATCACTCTCTAACGACAGTCGCACAAACAGAACGATACAATCTCAAATTATCACTCTTTAATGACAGTCACACAAACAGAACGACACAATCTGAAAATATCACTCTCTAACGACAGTCGCACAAACAGAACGATACAATCTCAAATTATCACTCTTTAATGACAGTCACACAAACAGAACAATACAGTCTGAAATTATCACTCTCCACAGGCAGTCACACAAACAGAATGATACAATCTGAAATGATCACTCTCCACAGAAAGTCACACAAACAGAACGACACAATCTGAAAATATCACTCTCTAACGACAGTCGCACAAACAGAATGATACAATCTCAAATTATCACTCTTTAATGACAGTCACACAAACAGAACGACACAATCTGAAAATATCACTCTCTAACGACAGTCGCACAAACAGAACGATACAATCTCAAATTATCACTCTTTAATGACAGTCACACAAACAGAACAATACAGTCTGAAATTATCACTCTCCACAGGCAGTCACACAAACAGAATGATACAATCTGAAATTATCACTCTCTAACGACAGTCGCACAAACAGAATGATACAATCTGAAATTATCAATCTCTAACGACAGTCGCACAAACAGAACGATACAATCTGAAATTATCACTCTCCACAGACAGTCACACAAACAGAACGATACAACCTGAAATTATCACTCTTTAATGACAGTCACACAAACAGAACGATACAATCTGAAATTATCACACTCCACAGGCAGTCACACAAACAGAATGATACAATCTGATATTATCACTCTCCACAGACAGTCACACAAACAGAGCGATTCAATCTGAAATTATCACTCTCTAACGACAGTCGCACAAACAGAATGATACAATCTGAAATTATCACTCTTTAATGACAGTCACACAAACAGAACGACACAATCTGAAAATATCACTAACGACAGTCGCACAAACAGAACGATACAATCTCAAATTATCACTCTTTAATGACAGTCACACAAACAGAACAATACAGTCTGAAATTATCACTCTCCACAGGCAGTCACACAAACAGAATGATACAATCTGAAATTATCACTCTCTAACGACAGTCGCACAAACAGAATGATACAATCTGAAATTATCACTCTCTAACGACAGTCGCACAAACAGAACGATACAATCTGAAATTATCTCTCCCCACACAGTCACACAAACTGAACGATACAATCTGAAATTATCACTCTCAACAGACAGTCACACAAACAGAGTGATTCAATCTGAAATTATCACTCTCTAACGACAGTCGCACAAACAGAACGATAGAATCACAAATTATCACTCTCCACTGGCAGTCACACAAACAGAATGATACAATCTGAAATTATCACTCTCTAACGACAGTCGCACAAACAGAATGATACAATCTGAAATTATCACTCTCTAACGACAGTCGCACAAACAGAACGATACAATCTGAAATTATCTCTCCCCACAGACAGTCACACAAACAGAATGATACAATCTGAAATTATCACTCTCCACAAGAAAGTCACACAAACAGAACGACACAATCTGGAAATATCACTCTCTAACGACAGTCGCACAAACAGAACGATACAATCTCAAATTATCACTCTTTAATGACAGTCACACAAACAGAACGACACAATCTGAAAATATCACTCTCTAACGACAGTCGCACAAACAGAACGATACAATCTCAAATTATCACTCTTTAATGACAGTCACACAAACAGAACAATACAGTCTGAAATTATCACTCTCCACAGGCAGTCACAAAAACAGAATGATACAATCTGAAATTATCACTCTCCACAGAAAGTCACACAAACAGAACGACACAATCTGAAAATATCACTCTCTAACGACAGTCGCACAAACAGAACGATACAATCTCAAATTATCACTCTTTAATGACAGTCACACAAACAGAACGACACAATCTGAAAATATCACTCTCTAACGACAGTCGCACAAACAGAACGATACAATCTCAAATTATCACTCTTTAATGACAGTCACACAAACAGAACAATACAGTCTGAAATTATCACTCTCCACAGGCAGTCACAAAAACAGAATGATACAATCTGAAATTATCACTCTCCACAGAAAGTCACACAAACAGAACGACACAATCTGAAAATATCACTCTCTAACGACAGTCGCACAAACAGAACGATACAATCTCAAATTATCACTTTTTAATGACAGTCACACAAACAGAACAATACAGTCTGAAATTATCACTCTCCACAGGCAGTCACACAAAGAGAATGATACAATCTGAAATTATCACTCTCTAATGACAGTCGCACAAACAGAACGATAGAATCACAAATTATCACTCTCCACAGGCAGTCACACAAACAGAATGATACAATCTGAAATTATCACTCTCTAACGACAGTCGCACAAACAGAACGATACAATCTGAAATTATCACTCTCTAACGACAGTCGCACAAACAGAACGATACAATCTGAAATTATCTCTCCCCACAGACAGTCACACAAACTGAACGATAGAATCACAAATTATCACTCTCCACAGACAGTCACACAAACAGAACGATACAACCTGAAATTATCACTCTTTAATGACAGTCACACAAACAGAACGATACAATCTGAAATTATCACACTCCACAGGCAGTCACACAAACAGAATGATACAATCTGAAATTACCACTCTCCACAGACAGTCACACAAACCGAATGATAAAACCTGAAATTATCACTCTCCACATACAGTCACACAAACAGAACGATACAATCTGAAATTATCACTCTCCACAGACAGTCACACAGAGTGATTCAATCTGAAATTATCACCCTCCACAGTCAGTCACACAAACAGAACGATACAATCTCAAATTATCACTCTTTAATGACAGTCACACAAACAGAACAATACAGTCTGAAATTATCACTCTCCACAGGCAGTCACACAAACAGAATGATACAATCTGAAATTATCACTCTCTAACGACAGTCGCACAAACAGAATGATACAATCTGAAATTATCAATCTCTATCGACAGTCGCACAAACAGAACGATACAATCTGAAATTATCTCTCCCCACAGACAGTCAGACAAACAGAACGATACAATCTGAAATTATCACTCTCCACAGACAGTCACACAAACAGAACGATACAATCTGAAATTATCACTCTCCACAGAAAGTCACACAAACCGAATGATAAAACCTGAAATTATCACTCTCCACATACAGTCACACAAACAGAACGATACAATCTGAAATTATCACTCTCCAGAGAAAGTCACACAAACAGAACGACACAATCTGAAAATATCACTCTCTAACGACAGTCGCACAAACAGAACGATACAATCTCAAATTATCACTCTTTAATGACAGTCACTCAAACAGAACGACACAATCTGAAAATATCACTCTCTAACGACAGTCGCACAAACAGAACGATACAATCTCAAATTATCACTCTTTAATGACAGTCACACAAACAGAACAATACAGTCTGAAATTATCACTCTCCACAGGCAGTCACACAAACAGAATGATACAATCTGAAATTATCACTCTCCACAGAAAGTCACACAAACAGAACGACACAATCTGAAAATATCACTCTCTAACGACAGTCGCACAAACAGAACGATACAATCTCAAATTATCACTCTTTAATGACAGTCACACAAACAGAAAGACACAATCTGAAAATATCACTCTCTAACGACAGTCGCACAAACAGAACGATACAATCTCAAATTATCACTCTTTAATGACAGTCACACAAACAGAACAATACAGTCTGAAATTATCACTCTCCACAGGCAGTCACACAAACAGAATGATACAATCTGAAATGATCACTCTCCACAGAAAGTCACACAAACAGAACGACACAATCTGAAAATATCACTCTCTAACGACAGTCGCACAAACAGAACGATACAATCTCAAATTATCACTCTTTAATGACAGTCACACAAACAGAACGACACAATCTGAAAATATCACTCTCTAACGACAGTCGCACAAACAGAACGATACAATCTCAAATTATCACTCTTTAATGACAGTCACACAAACAGAACAATACAGTCTGAAATTATCACTCTCCACAGGCAGTCACACAAACAGAATGATACAATCTGAAATGATCACTCTCCACAGAAAGTCACACAAACAGAACGACACAATCTGAAAATATCACTCTCTAACGACAGTCGCACAAACAGAATGATACAATCTCAAATTATCACTCTTTAATGACAGTCACACAAACAGAACGACACAATCTGAAAATATCACTCTCTAACGACAGTCGCACAAACAGAACGATACAATCTCAAATTATCACTCTTTAATGACAGTCACACAAACAGAACAATACAGTCTGAAATTATCACTCTCCACAGGCAGTCACACAAACAGAATGATACAATCTGAAATTATCACTCTCTAACGACAGTCGCACAAACAGAATGATACAATCTGAAATTATCAATCTCTAACGACAGTCGCACAAACAGAACGATACAATCTGAAATTATCACTCTCCACAGGCAGTCACACAAACAGAACGATACAACCTGAAATTATCACTCTTTAATGACAGTCACACAAACAGAACGATACAATCTGAAATTATCACACTCCACAGGCAGTCACACAAACAGAATGATACAATCTGATATTATCACTCTCCACAGACAGTCACACAAACAGAGCGATTCAATCTGAAATTATCACTCTCTAACGACAGTCGCACAAACAGAATGATACAATCTGAAATTATCACTCTTTAATGACAGTCACACAAACAGAACGACACAATCTGAAAATATCACTAACGACAGTCGCACAAACAGAACGATACAATCTCAAATTATCACTCTTTAATGACAGTCACACAAACAGAACAATACAGTCTGAAATTATCACTCTCCACAGGCAGTCACACAAACAGAATGATACAATCTGAAATTATCACTCTCTAACGACAGTCGCACAAACAGAATGATACAATCTGAAATTATCACTCTCTAACGACAGTCGCACAAACAGAACGATACAATCTGAAATTATCTCTCCCCACACAGTCACACAAACTGAACGATACAATCTGAAATTATCACTCTCAACAGACAGTCACACAAACAGAGTGATTCAATCTGAAATTATCACTCTCTAACGACAGTCGCACAAACAGAACGATAGAATCACAAATTATCACTCTCCACTGGCAGTCACACAAACAGAATGATACAATCTGAAATTATCACTCTCTAACGACAGTCGCACAAACAGAATGATACAATCTGAAATTATCACTCTCTAACGACAGTCGCACAAACAGAACGATACAATCTGAAATTATCTCTCCCCACAGACAGTCACACAAACAGAATGATACAATCTGAAATTATCACTCTCCACAAGAAAGTCACACAAACAGAACGACACAATCTGGAAATATCACTCTCTAACGACAGTCGCACAAACAGAACGATACAATCTCAAATTATCACTCTTTAATGACAGTCACACAAACAGAACGACACAATCTGAAAATATCACTCTCTAACGACAGTCGCACAAACAGAACGATACAATCTCAAATTATCACTCTTTAATGACAGTCACACAAACAGAACAATACAGTCTGAAATTATCACTCTCCACAGGCAGTCACAAAAACAGAATGATACAATCTGAAATTATCACTCTCCACAGAAAGTCACACAAACAGAACGACACAATCTGAAAATATCACTCTCTAACGACAGTCGCACAAACAGAACGATACAATCTCAAATGATCACTCTTTAATGACAGTCACACAAACAGAACGACACAATCTGAAAATATCACTCTCTAACGATAGTCGCACAAACAGAACGATACAATCTCAAATTATCACTTTTTAATGACAGTCACACAAACAGAACAATACAGTCTGAAATTATCACTCTCCACAGGCAGTCACACAAAGAGAATGATACAATCTGAAATTATCACTCTCTAATGACAGTCGCACAAACAGAACGATAGAATCACAAATTATCACTCTCCACAGGCAGTCACACAAACAGAATGATACAATCTGAAATTATCACTCTCTAACGACAGTCGCACAAACAGAACGATACAATCTGAAATTATCACTCTCTAACGACAGTCGCACAAACAGAACGATACAATCTGAAATTATCTCTCCCCACAGACAGTCACACAAACTGAACGATAGAATCACAAATTATCACTCTCCACAGACAGTCACACAAACAGAACGATACAACCTGAAATTATCACTCTTTAATGACAGTCACACAAACAGAACGATACAATCTGAAATTATCACACTCCACAGGCAGTCACACAAACAGAATGATACAATCTGAAATTACCACTCTCCACAGACAGTCACACAAACCGAATGATAAAACCTGAAATTATCACTCTCCACATACAGTCACACAAACAGAACGATACAATCTGAAATTATCACTCTCCACAGACAGTCACACAGAGTGATTCAATCTGAAATTATCACCCTCCACAGACAGTCACACAAACAGAACGATACAATCTCAAATTATCACTCTTTAATGACAGTCACACAAACAGAACAATACAGTCTGAAATTATCACTCTCCACAGGCAGTCACACAAACAGAATGATACAATCTGAAATTATCACTCTCTAACGACAGTCGCACAAACAGAATGATACAATCTGAAATTATCAATCTCTAACGACAGTCGCACAAACAGAACGATACAATCTGAAATTATCTCTCCCCACAGACAGTCAGACAAACAGAACGATACAATCTGAAATTATCACTCTCCACAGAAAGTCCCACAAACCGAATGATAAAACCTGAAATTATCACTCTCCACATACAGTCACACAAACAGAACAATACAGTCTGAAATTATCACTCTCCACAGGCAGTCACACAAACAGAATGATACAATCTGAAATTATCACTCTCTAACGACAGTCGCACAAACAGAATGATACAATATGAAATTATCACTCTCTAACGACAGTCGCACAAACAGAACGATACAATCTGAAATTATCTCTCCCCACACAGTCACACAAACTGAACGATACAATCTGAAATTATCACTCTCAACAGACAGTCACACAAACAGAGTGATTCAATCTGAAATTATCACTCTCTAACGACAGTCGCACAAACAGAACGATAGAATCACAAATTATCACTCTCCACAGGCAGTCACACAAACAGAATGATACAATCTGAAATTATCACTCTCTAACGACAGTCGCACAAACAGAATGATACAATCTGAAATTATCACTCTCTAACGACAGTCGCACAAACAGAACGATACAATCTGAAATTATCTCTCCCCACAGACAGTCACACAAACAGAATGATACAATCTGAAATTATCACTCTCCACAAGAAAGTCACACAAACAGAACGACACAATCTGGAAATATCACTCTCTAACGACAGTCGCACAAACAGAACGATACAATCTCAAATTATCACTCTTTAATGACAGTCACACAAACAGAACGACACAATCTGAAAATATCACTCTCTAACGACAGTCGCACAAACAGAACGATACAATCTCAAATTATCACTCTTTAATGACAGTCACACAAACAGAACAATACAGTCTGAAATTATCACTCTCCACAGGCAGTCACAAAAACAGAATGATACAATCTGAAATTATCACTCTCCACAGAAAGTCACACAAACAGAACGACACAATCTGAAAATATCACTCTCTAACGACAGTCGCACAAACAGAACGATACAATCTCAAATGATCACTCTTTAATGACAGTCACACAAACAGAACGACACAATCTGAAAATATCACTCTCTAACGATAGTCGCACAAACAGAACGATACAATCTCAAATTATCACTCTTTAATGACAGTCACACAAACAGAACAATACAGTCTGAAATTATCACTCTCCACAGGCAGTCACACAAAGAGAATGATACAATCTGAAATTATCACTCTCTAACGACAGTCGCACAAACAGAACGATAGAATCACAAATTATCACTCTCCACAGGCAGTCACACAAACAGAATGATACAATCTGAAATTATCACTCTCTAACGACAGTCGCACAAACAGAACGATACAATCTGAAATTATCACTCTCTAACGACAGTCGCACAAACAGAACGATACAATCTGAAATTATCTCTCCCCACAGAGTCACACAAACTGAACGATAGAATCACAAATTATCACTCTCCACAGACAGTCACACAAACAGAACGATACAACCTGAAATTATCACTCTTTAATGACAGTCACACAAACAGAACGATACAATCTGAAATTATCACACTCCACAGGCAGTCACACAAACAGAATGATACAATCTGAAATTACCACTCTCCACAGACAGTCACACAAACCGAATGATAAAACCTGAAATTATCACTCTCCACATACAGTCACACAAACAGAACGATACAATCTGAAATTATCACTCTCCACAGACAGTCACACAGAGTGATTCAATCTGAAATTATCACCCTCCACAGACAGTCACACAAACAGAACGATACAATCTCAAATTATCACTCTTTAATGACAGTCACACAAACAGAACAATACAGTCTGAAATTATCACTCTCCACAGGCAGTCACACAAACAGAATGATACAATCTGAAATTATCACTCTCTAACGACAGTCGCACAAACAGAATGATACAATCTGAAATTATCAATCTCTAACGACAGTCGCACAAACAGAACGATACAATCTGAAATTATCTCTCCCCACAGACAGTCAGACAAACAGAACGATACAATCTGAAATTATCACTCTCCACAGAAAGTCCCACAAACCGAATGATAAAACCTGAAATTATCACTCTCCACATACAGTCGCACAAACAGAACGATACAATCTGAAATTATCTCTCCCCACACAGTCACACAAACTGAACGATACAATCTGAAATTATCACTCTCAACAGACAGTCACACAAACAGAGTGATTCAATCTGAAATTATCACTCTCTAACGACAGTCGCACAAACAGAACGATAGAATCACAAATTATCACTCTCCACTGGCAGTCACACAAACAGAATGATACAATCTGAAATTATCACTCTCTAACGACAGTCGCACAAACAGAATGATACAATCTGAAATTATCACTCTCTAACGACAGTCGCACAAACAGAACGATACAATCTGAAATTATCTCTCCCCACAGACAGTCACACAAACAGAATGATACAATCTGAAATTATCACTCTCCACAAGAAAGTCACACAAACAGAACGACACAATCTGGAAATATCACTCTCTAACGACAGTCGCACAAACAGAACGATACAATCTCAAATTATCACTCTTTAATGACAGTCACACAAACAGAACGACACAATCTGAAAATATCACTCTCTAACGACAGTCGCACAAACAGAACGATACAATCTCAAATTATCACTCTTTAATGACAGTCACACAAACAGAACAATACAGTCTGAAATTATCACTCTCCACAGGCAGTCACAAAAACAGAATGATACAATCTGAAATTATCACTCTCCACAGAAAGTCACACAAACAGAACGACACAATCTGAAAATATCACTCTCTAACGACAGTCGCACAAACAGAACGATACAATCTCAAATGATCACTCTTTAATGACAGTCACACAAACAGAACGACACAATCTGAAAATATCACTCTCTAACGATAGTCGCACAAACAGAACGATACAATCTCAAATTATCACTTTTTAATGACAGTCACACAAACAGAACAATACAGTCTGAAATTATCACTCTCCACAGGCAGTCACACAAAGAGAATGATACAATCTGAAATTATCACTCTCTAATGACAGTCGCACAAACAGAACGATACAATCTCAAATGATCACTCTTTAATGACAGTCACACAAACAGAACGACACAATCTGAAAATATCACTCTCTAACGATAGTCGCACAAACAGAACGATACAATCTCAAATTATCACTTTTTAATGACAGTCACACAAACAGAACAATACAGTCTGAAATTATCACTCTCCACAGGCAGTCACACAAAGAGAATGATACAATCTGAAATTATCACTCTCTAATGACAGTCGCACAAACAGAACGATAGAATCACAAATTATCACTCTCCACAGGCAGTCACACAAACAGAATGATACAATCTGAAATTATCACTCTCTAACGACAGTCGCACAAACAGAACGATACAATCTGAAATTATCACTCTCTAACGACAGTCGCACAAACAGAACGATACAATCTGAAATTATCTCTCCCCACAGACAGTCACACAAACTGAACGATAGAATCACAAATTATCACTCTCCACAGACAGTCACACAAACAGAACGATACAACCTGAAATTATCACTCTTTAATGACAGTCACACAAACAGAACGATACAATCTGAAATTATCACACTCCACAGGCAGTCACACAAACAGAATGATACAATCTGAAATTACCACTCTCCACAGACAGTCACACAAACCGAATGATAAAACCTGAAATTATCACTCTCCACATACAGTCACACAAACAGAACGATACAATCTGAAATTATCACTCTCCACAGACAGTCACACAGAGTGATTCAATCTGAAATTATCACCCTCCACAGACAGTCACACAAACAGAACGATACAATCTCAAATTATCACTCTTTAATGACAGTCACACAAACAGAACAATACAGTCTGAAATTATCACTCTCCACAGGCAGTCACACAAACAGAATGATACAATCTGAAATTATCACTCTCTAACGACAGTCGCACAAACAGAATGATACAATCTGAAATTATCAATCTCTAACGACAGTCGCACAAACAGAACGATACAATCTGAAATTATCTCTCCCCACAGACAGTCAGACAAACAGAACGATACAATCTGAAATTATCACTCTCCACAGAAAGTCCCACAAACCGAATGATAAAACCTGAAATTATCACTCTCCACATACAGTCACACAAACAGAACAATACAGTCTGAAATTATCACTCTCCACAGGCAGTCACACAAACAGAATGATACAATCTGAAATTATCACTCTCTAACGACAGTCGCACAAACAGAATGATACAATATGAAATTATCACTCTCTAACGACAGTCGCACAAACAGAACGATACAATCTGAAATTATCTCTCCCCACACAGTCACACAAACTGAACGATACAATCTGAAATTATCACTCTCAACAGACAGTCACACAAACAGAGTGATTCAATCTGAAATTATCACTCTCTAACGACAGTCGCACAAACAGAACGATAGAATCACAAATTATCACTCTCCACAGGCAGTCACACAAACAGAATGATACAATCTGAAATTATCACTCTCTAACGACAGTCGCACAAACAGAATGATACAATCTGAAATTATCACTCTCTAACGACAGTCGCACAAACAGAACGATACAATCTGAAATTATCTCTCCCCACAGACAGTCACACAAACAGAATGATACAATCTGAAATTATCACTCTCCACAAGAAAGTCACACAAACAGAACGACACAATCTGGAAATATCACTCTCTAACGACAGTCGCACAAACAGAACGATACAATCTCAAATTATCACTCTTTAATGACAGTCACACAAACAGAACGACACAATCTGAAAATATCACTCTCTAACGACAGTCGCACAAACAGAACGATACAATCTCAAATTATCACTCTTTAATGACAGTCACACAAACAGAACAATACAGTCTGAAATTATCACTCTCCACAGGCAGTCACAAAAACAGAATGATACAATCTGAAATTATCACTCTCCACAGAAAGTCACACAAACAGAACGACACAATCTGAAAATATCACTCTCTAACGACAGTCGCACAAACAGAACGATACAATCTCAAATGATCACTCTTTAATGACAGTCACACAAACAGAACGACACAATCTGAAAATATCACTCTCTAACGATAGTCGCACAAACAGAACGATACAATCTCAAATTATCACTCTTTAATGACAGTCACACAAACAGAACAATACAGTCTGAAATTATCACTCTCCACAGGCAGTCACACAAAGAGAATGATACAATCTGAAATTATCACTCTCTAACGACAGTCGCACAAACAGAACGATAGAATCACAAATTATCACTCTCCACAGGCAGTCACACAAACAGAATGATACAATCTGAAATTATCACTCTCTAACGACAGTCGCACAAACAGAACGATACAATCTGAAATTATCACTCTCTAACGACAGTCGCACAAACAGAACGATACAATCTGAAATTATCTCTCCCCACAGAGTCACACAAACTGAACGATAGAATCACAAATTATCACTCTCCACAGACAGTCACACAAACAGAACGATACAACCTGAAATTATCACTCTTTAATGACAGTCACACAAACAGAACGATACAATCTGAAATTATCACACTCCACAGGCAGTCACACAAACAGAATGATACAATCTGAAATTACCACTCTCCACAGACAGTCACACAAACCGAATGATAAAACCTGAAATTATCACTCTCCACATACAGTCACACAAACAGAACGATACAATCTGAAATTATCACTCTCCACCGACAGTCACACAGAGTGATTCAATCTGAAATTATCACCCTCCACAGACAGTCACACAAACAGAACGATACAATCTCAAATTATCACTCTTTAATGACAGTCACACAAACAGAACAATACAGTCTGAAATTATCACTCTCCACAGGCAGTCACACAAACAGAATGATACAATCTGAAATTATCACTCTCTAACGACAGTCGCACAAACAGAATGATACAATCTGAAATTATCAATCTCTAACGACAGTCGCACAAACAGAACGATACAATCTGAAATTATCTCTCCCCACAGACAGTCAGACAAACAGAACGATACAATCTGAAATTATCACTCTCCACAGAAAGTCCCACAAACCGAATGATAAAACCTGAAATTATCACTCTCCACATACAGTCACACAAACAGAACGATACAATCTGAAATTATCACTCTCTAACGACAGTCGCACAAACAGAACGATACAATCTCAAATTATCACTCTTTAATGACAGTCACACAAACAGAACAATACAGTCTGAAATTATCACTCTCCACAGGCAGTCACACAAACAGAATGATACAATCTGAAATTATCACTCTCTAACGACAGTCGCACAAACAGAATGATACAATCTGAAATTATCACTCTCTAACGACAGTCGCACAAACAGAACGATACAATCTGAAATTATCACTCTCTAACGACAGTCGCACAAACAGAACGATACAATCTGAAATTATCTCTCCCCACAGAGTCACACAAACTGAACGATAGAATCACAAATTATCACTCTCCACAGACAGTCACACAAACAGAACGATACAACCTGAAATTATCACTCTTTAATGACAGTCACACAAACAGAACGATACAATCTGAAATTATCACACTCCACAGGCAGTCACACAAACAGAATGATACAATCTGAAATTACCACTCTCCACAGACAGTCACACAAACCGAATGATAAAACCTGAAATTATCACTCTCCACATACAGTCACACAAACAGAACGATACAATCTGAAATTATCACTCTCCACCGACAGTCACACAGAGTGATTCAATCTGAAATTATCACCCTCCACAGACAGTCACACAAACAGAACGATACAATCTCAAATTATCACTCTTTAATGACAGTCACACAAACAGAACAATACAGTCTGAAATTATCACTCTCCACAGGCAGTCACACAAACAGAATGATACAATCTGAAATTATCACTCTCTAACGACAGTCGCACAAACAGAATGATACAATCTGAAATTATCAATCTCTAACGACAGTCGCACAAACAGAACGATACAATCTGAAATTATCTCTCCCCACAGACAGTCAGACAAACAGAACGATACAATCTGAAATTATCACTCTCCACAGAAAGTCCCACAAACCGAATGATAAAACCTGAAATTATCACTCTCCACATACAGTCACACAAACAGAACGATACAATCTGAAATTATCACTCTCTAACGACAGTCGCACAAACAGAACGATACAATCTCAAATTATCACTCTTTAATGACAGTCACACAAACAGAACAATACAGTCTGAAATTATCACTCTCCACAGGCAGTCACACAAACAGAATGATACAATCTGAAATTATCACTCTCTAACGACAGTCGCACAAACAGAATGATACAATCTGAAATTATCACTCTCTAACGACAGTCGCACAAACAGAACGATACAATCTGAAATTATCTCTCCCCACAGACAGTCACACAAACTGAACGATACAATCTGAAATTATCACTCTCCACAGACAGTCACACAAACAGAGTGATTCAATCTGAAATTATCACTCTCTAACGACAGTCGCACAAACAGAACAATACAGTCTGAAATTATCACTCTCCACAGGCAGTCAAACAAACAGAACGATACAACCTGAAATTATCACTCTTTAATGACAGTCACACAAACAGAACGATACAATCTGAAATTATCACTCTCCACAGGCAGTCACACAAACAGAATGATACAATCTGAAATTATCACTCTCCACAGACAGTCACACAAACAGAGCGATTCAATCTGAAATTATCACTCTCTAACGACAGTCGCACGAACAGAATGATACAATCTGAAATTATCACTCTTTAATGACAGTCACACAAACAGAACGACACAATCTGAAAATATCACTCTCTAACGACAGTCGCACAAACAGAACGATACAATCTCAAATTATCACTCTTTAATGACAGTCACACAAACAGAACAATACAGTCTGAAATTATCACTCTCCACAGGCAGTCACACAAACAGAATGATACAATCTGAAATTATCACTCTCCGCAGAAAGTCACACAAACAGAACGACACAATCTGAAAATATCACTCTCTAACGACAGTCGCACAAACAGAACGATACAATCTCAAATTATCACTCTTTAATGACAGTCACACAAACAGAACAATACAGTCTGAAATTATCACTCTCCACAGGGAGTCACACAAACAGAATGATACAATCTGAAATTATCACTCTCCACAGAAAGTCACACAAACAGAACGACACAATCTGAAAATATCACTCTCTAACGACAGTCGCACAAACAGAACGATACAATCTCAAATTATCACTCTTTAATGACAGTCACACAAACAGAACGACACAATCTGAAAATATCACTCTCTAACGACAGTCGCACAAACAGAACGATACAATCTCAAATTATCACTCTTTAATGACAGTCACACAAACAGAACAATACAGTCTGAAATTATAACTCTCCACAGGCAGTCACACAAACAGAATGATACAATCAGAAATTATCACTCTCCACAGAAAGTCACACAAACAGAACGACACAATCTGAAAATATCACTCTCTAACGACAGTCGCACAAACAGAACGATACAATCTCAAATTATCACTCTTTAATGACAGTCACACAAACAGAACGATACAATCTGAAATTATCACACTCCACAGGCAGTCACACAAACAGAATGATACAATCTGAAATTACCACTCTCCACAGACAGTCACACAAACCGAATGATAAAACCTGAAATTATCACTCTCCACATACAGTCACACAAACAGAACGATACAATCTGAAATTATCACTCTCCACAGACAGTCACACAGAGTGATTCAATCTGAAATTATCACCCTCCACAGACAGTCACACAAACAGAACGATACAATCTCAAATTATCACTCTTTAATGACAGTCACACAAACAGAACAATACAGTCTGAAATTATCACTCTCCACAGGCAGTCACACAAACAGAATGATACAATCTGAAATTATCACTCTCTAACGACAGTCGCACAAACAGAATGATACAATCTGAAATTATCACTCTCTAACGACAGTCGCACAAACAGAACGATACAATCTGAAATTATCTCTCCCCACAGACAGTCACACAAACAGAATGATACAATCTGAAATTATCACTCTCCACAAGAAAGTCACACAAACAGAACGACACAATCTGGAAATATCACTCTCTAACGACAGTCGCACAAACAGAACGATACAATCTCAAATTATCACTCTTTAATGACAGTCACACAAACAGAACGACACAATCTGAAAATATCACTCTCTAACGACAGTCGCACAAACAGAACGATACAATCTCAAATTATCACTCTTTAATGACAGTCACACAAACAGAACAATACAGTCTGAAATTATCACTCTCCACAGGCAGTCACAAAAACAGAATGATACAATCTGAAATTATCACTCTCCACAGAAAGTCACACAAACAGAACGACACAATCTGAAAATATCACTCTCTAACGACAGTCGCACAAACAGAACGATACAATCTCAAATGATCACTCTTTAATGACAGTCACACAAACAGAACGACACAATCTGAAAATATCACTCTCTAACGATAGTCGCACAAACAGAACGATACAATCTCAAATTATCACTCTTTAATGACAGTCACACAAACAGAACAATACAGTCTGAAATTATCACTCTCCACAGGCAGTCACACAAAGAGAATGATACAATCTGAAATTATCACTCTCTAACGACAGTCGCACAAACAGAACGATAGAATCACAAATTATCACTCCCCACAGGCAGTCACACAAACAGAATGATACAATCTGAAATTATCACTCTCTAACGACAGTCGCACAAACAGAACGATACAATCTGAAATTATCACTCTCTAACGACAGTCGCACAAACAGAACGATACAATCTGAAATTATCTCTCCCCACAGACAGTCACACAAACTGAACGATAGAATCACAAATTATCACTCTCCACAGACAGTCACACAAACAGAACGATACAACCTGAAATTATCACTCTTTAATGACAGTCACACAAACAGAACGATACAATCTGAAATTATCACACTCCACAGGCAGTCACACAAACAGAATGATACAATCTGAAATTACCACTCTCCACAGACAGTCACACAAACCGAATGATAAAACCTGAAATTATCACTCTCCACATACAGTCACACAAACAGAACGATACAATCTGAAATTATCACTCTCCACAGACAGTCACACAGAGTGATTCAATCTGAAATTATCACCCTCCACAGACAGTCACACAAACAGAACGATACAATCTCAAATTATCACTCTTTAATGACAGTCACACAAACAGAACAATACAGTCTGAAATTATCACTCTCCACAGGCAGTCACACAAACAGAATGATACAATCTGAAATTATCACTCTCTAACGACAGTCGCACAAACAGAATGATACAATCTGAAATTATCAATCTCTAACGACAGTCGCACAAACAGAACGATACAATCTGAAATTATCTCTCCCCACAGACAGTCAGACAAACAGAACGATACAATCTGAAATTATCACTCTCCACAGAAAGTCCCACAAACCGAATGATAAAACCTGAAATTATCACTCTCCACATACAGTCACACAAACAGAACGATACAATCTGAAATTATCACTCTCTAACGACAGTCGCACAAACAGAACGATACAATCTCAAATTATCACTCTTTAATGACAGTCACACAAACAGAACAATACAGTCTGAAATTATCACTCTCCACAGGCAGTCACACAAACAGAATGATACAATCTGAAATTATCACTCTCTAACGACAGTCGCACAAACAGAATGATACAATCTGAAATTATCACTCTCTAACGACAGTCGCACAAACAGAACGATACAATCTGAAATTATCTCTCCCCACAGACAGTCACACAAACTGAACGATACAATCTGAAATTATCACTCTCCACAGACAGTCACACAAACAGAGTGATTCAATCTGAAATTATCACTCTCTAACGACAGTCGCACAAACAGAACAATACAGTCTGAAATTATCACTCTCCACAGGCAGTCAAACAAACAGAACGATACAACCTGAAATTATCACTCTTTAATGACAGTCACACAAACAGAACGATACAATCTGAAATTATCACTCTCCACAGGCAGTCACACAAACAGAATGATACAATCTGAAATTATCACTCTCCACAGACAGTCACACAAACAGAGCGATTCAATCTGAAATTATCACTCTCTAACGACAGTCGCACGAACAGAATGATACAATCTGAAATTATCACTCTTTAATGACAGTCACACAAACAGAACGACACAATCTGAAAATATCACTCTCTAACGACAGTCGCACAAACAGAACGATACAATCTCAAATTATCACTCTTTAATGACAGTCACACAAACAGAACAATACAGTCTGAAATTATCACTCTCCACAGGCAGTCACACAAACAGAATGATACAATCTGAAATTATCACTCTCCGCAGAAAGTCACACAAACAGAACGACACAATCTGAAAATATCACTCTCTAACGACAGTCGCACAAACAGAACGATACAATCTCAAATTATCACTCTTTAATGACAGTCACACAAACAGAACAATACAGTCTGAAATTATCACTCTCCACAGGGAGTCACACAAACAGAATGATACAATCTGAAATTATCACTCTCCACAGAAAGTCACACAAACAGAACGACACAATCTGA
Organism: Hemitrygon akajei; assembly: GCF_048418815.1. Classification (NCBI taxonomy): domain Eukaryota; kingdom Metazoa; phylum Chordata; class Chondrichthyes; order Myliobatiformes; family Dasyatidae; genus Hemitrygon; species Hemitrygon akajei. Next base: position 5,003,352 of record NC_133149.1, read on the forward strand.
AAATATCACTCTCTAACGACAGTCGCACAAACAGAACGATACAATCTCAAATTATCACTCTTTAATGACAGTCACACAAACAGAACGACACAATCTGCAAATATCACTCTCTAACGACAGTCGCACAAACAGAACGATACAATCTCAAATTATCACTCTTTAATGACAGTCACACAAACAGAACAATACAGTCTGAAATTATAACTCTCCACAGGCAGTCACACAAACAGAATGATACAATAAGAAATTATCACTCTCCACAGAAAGTCACACAAACAGAACGACACAATCTGAAAATATCACTCTCTAACGACAGTCGCACAAACAGAACGATACAATCTCAAATTATCACTCTTTAATGACAGTCACACAAACAGAACGATACAATCTGAAATTATCACACTCCACAGGCAGTCACACAAACAGAATGATACAATCTGAAATTACCACTCTCCACAGACAGTCACACAAACCGAATGATAAAACCTGAAATTATCACTCTCCACATACAGTCACACAAACAGAACGATACAATCTGAAATTATCACTCTCCACAGACAGTCACACAGAGTGATTCAATCTGAAATTATCACCCTCCACAGACAGTCACACAAACAGAACGATACAATCTCAAATTATCACTCTTTAATGACAGTCACACAAACAGAACAATACAGTCTGAAATTATCACTCTCCACAGGCAGTCACACAAACAGAATGATACAATCTGAAATTATCACTCTCTAACGACAGTCGCACAAACAGAATGATACAATCTGAAATTATCAATCTCTAACGACAGTCGCACAAACAGAACGATACAATCTGAAATTATCTCTCCCCACAGACAGTCAGACAAACAGAACGATACAATCTGAAATTATCACTCTCCACAGAAAGTCCCACAAACCGAATGATAAAACCTGAAATTATCACTGTCCACATACAGTCACACAAACAGAACGATACAATCTGAAATTATCACTCTCTAACGACAGTCGCACAAACAGAACGATACAATCTCAAATTATCACTCTTTAATGACAGTCACACAAACAGAACAATACAGTCTGAAATTATCACTCTCCACAGGCAGTCACACAAACAGAATGATACAATCTGAAATTATCACTCTCTAACGACAGTCGCACAAACAGAATGATACAATCTGAAATTATCACTCTCTAACGACAGTCGCACAAACAGAACGATACAATCTGAAATTATCTCTCCCCACAGACAGTCACACAAACTGAACGATACAATCTGAAATTATCACTCTCCACAGACAGTCACACAAACAGTGATTCAATCTGAAATTATCACTCTCTAACGACAGTCGCACAAACAGAACAATACAGTCTGAAATTATCACTCTCCACAGGCAGTCAAACAAACAGAACGATACAACCTGAAATTATCACTCTTTAATGACAGTCACACAAACAGAACGATACAATCAGAAATTATCACTCTCCACAGGCAGTCACACAAACAGAATGATACAATCTGAAATTATCACTCTCCACAGAAAGTCACACAAACAGAACGACACAATCTGAAAATATCACTCTCTAACGACAGTCGCACAAACAGAACGATACAATCTGAAATTATCACTCTTTAATGACAGTCACACAAACAGAACGACACAATCTGAAAATATCACTCTCTAACGACAGTCGCACAAACAGAACGATACAATCTCAAATTATCACTCTTTAATGACAGTCACACAAACAGAACAATACAGTCTGAAATTATCACTCTCCACAGGCAGTCACACAAACAGAATGATACAATCTGAAATTATCACTCTCCGCAGAAAGTCACACAAACAGAACGACACAATCTGAAAATATCACTCTCTAATGACAGTCGCACAAACAGAACGATACAATCTCAAATTATCACTCTTTAATGACAGTCACACAAACAGAACAATACAGTCTGAAATTATCACTCTCCACAGGCAGTCACACAAACAGAATGATACAATCTGAAATTATCACTCTCCACAGAAAGTCACACAAACAGAACGACACAATCTGAAAATATCACTCTCTAACGACAGTCGCACAAACAGAACGATACAATCTCAAATTATCACTCTTTAATGACAGTCACACAAACAGAACGACACAATCTGAAAATATCACTCTCTAACGACAGTCGCACAAACAGAACGATACAATCTGAAATTATCACTCTTTAATGACAGTCACACAAACAGAACAATACAGTCTGAAATTATAACTCTCCACAGGCAGTCACACAAACAGAATGATACAATCTGAAATTATCACTCTCCACAGAAAGTCACACAAACAGAACGACACAATCTGAAAATATCACTCTCTAACGACAGTCGCACAAACAGAACGATACAATCTCAAATTATCACTCTTTAATGACAGTCACACAAACAGAACGACACAATCTGAAAATATCACTCTCTAACGACAGTCGCACAAACAGAACGATACAATCTCAAATTATCACTCTTTAATGACAGTCACACAAACAGAACAATACAGTCTGAAATTATCACTCTCCACAGGCAGTCACACAAACAGAATGATACAATCTGAAATTATCACTCTCTAACGACAGTCGCACAAACAGAATGATACAATCTGAAATTATCACTCTCTAACGACAGTCGCACAAACAGAACGATACAATCTGAAATTATGTCTCCCCACAGACAGTCACACAAACTGAACGATACAATCTGAAATTATCACTCTCCGCAGAAAGTCACACAAACAGAACGACACAAACTGAAAATATCACTCTCTAACGACAGTCGCACAAACAGAACGATACAATCTCAAATTATCACTCTTTAATGACAGTCACACAAACAGAACAATACAGTCTGAAATTATCACTCTCCACAGGCAGTCACACAAACAGAATGATACAATCTGAAATTATCACTCTCCACAGAAAGTCACACAAACAGAACGACACAATCTGAAAATATCACTCTCTAACGACAGTCGCACTAACAGAACGATACAATCTCAAATTATCACTCTTTAATGACAGTCACACAAACAGAACGACACAATCTGAAAATATCACTCTCTAACGACAGTCGCACAAACAGAACGATACAATCTCAAATTATCACTCTTTAATGACAGTCACACAAACAGAACAATACAGTCTGAAATTATCACTCTCGACAGGCAGTCACACAAACAGAATGATACAATCTGAAATTATCACTCTCCACAGAAAGTCACACAAACAGAACGACACAATCTGAAAATATCACTCTCTAACGACAGTCGCACAAACAGAACGATACAATCTCAAATTATCACTCTTTAATGACAGTCACACAAACAGAACAATACAGTCTGAAATTATCACTCTCCACAGGCAGTCACACAAACAGAATGATACAATCTGAAATTATCACTCTCTAACGACAGTCGCACAAACAGAATGATACAATCTGAAATTATCACTCTCTAACGACAGTCGCACAATCAGAACGATACAATCTGAAATTATCTCTCCCCACACAGTCACACAAACTGAACGATACAATCTGAAATTATCACTCTCCACAGACAGTCACACAAACAGAGTGATTCAATCTGAAATTATCACTCTCTAACGACAGTCGCACAAACAGAACGATAGAATCACAAATTATCACTCTCCACAGGCAGTCACACAAACAGAATGATACAATCAGAAATTATCACTCTCCACAGAAAGTCACACAAACAGAACGACACAATCTGAAAATATCACTCTCTAACGACAGTCGCACAAACAGAACGATACAATCTGAAATTATCACTCTTTAATGACAGTCACACAAACAGAACGACACAATCTGAAAATATCACTCTCTAACGACAGTCGCACAAACAGAACGATACAATCTCAAATTATCACTCTTTAATGACAGTCACACAAACAGAACAATACAGTCTGAAATTATCACTCTCCACAGGCAGTCACACAAACAGAATGATACAATCTGAAATTATCACTCTCCGCAGAAAGTCACACAAACAGAACGACACAATCTGAAAATATCACTCTCTAATGACAGTCGCACAAACAGAACGATACAATCTCAAATTATCACTCTTTAATGACAGTCACACAAACAGAACAATACAGTCTGAAATTATCACTCTCCACAGGCAGTCACACAAACAGAATGATACAATCTGAAATTATCACTCTCCACAGAAAGTCACACAAACAGAACGACACAATCTGAAAATATCACTCTCTAACGACAGTCGCACAAACAGAACGATACAATCTCAAATTATCACTCTTTAATGACAGTCACACAAACAGAACGACACAATCTGAAAATATCACTCTCTAACGACAGTCGCACAAACAGAACGATACAATCTGAAATTATCACTCTTTAATGACAGTCACACAAACAGAACAATACAGTCTGAAATTATAACTCTCCACAGGCAGTCACACAAACAGAATGATACAATCTGAAATTATCACTCTCCACAGAAAGTCACACAAACAGAACGACACAATCTGAAAATATCACTCTCTAACGACAGTCGCACAAACAGAACGATACAATCTCAAATTATCACTCTTTAATGACAGTCACACAAACAGAACGACACAATCTGAAAATATCACTCTCTAACGACAGTCGCACAAACAGAACGATACAATCTCAAATTATCACTCTTTAATGACAGTCACACAAACAGAACAATACAGTCTGAAATTATCACTCTCCACAGGCAGTCACACAAACAGAATGATACAATCTGAAATTATCACTCTCTAACGACAGTCGCACAAACAGAATGATACAATCTGAAATTATCACTCTCTAACGACAGTCGCACAAACAGAACGATACAATCTGAAATTATGTCTCCCCACAGACAGTCACACAAACTGAACGATACAATCTGAAATTATCACTCTCCGCAGAAAGTCACACAAACAGAACGACACAAACTGAAAATATCACTCTCTAACGACAGTCGCACAAACAGAACGATACAATCTCAAATTATCACTCTTTAATGACAGTCACACAAACAGAACAATACAGTCTGAAATTATCACTCTCCACAGGCAGTCACACAAACAGAATGATACAATCTGAAATTATCACTCTCCACAGAAAGTCACACAAACAGAACGACACAATCTGAAAATATCACTCTCTAACGACAGTCGCACTAACAGAACGATACAATCTCAAATTATCACTCTTTAATGACAGTCACACAAACAGAACGACACAATCTGAAAATATCACTCTCTAACGACAGTCGCACAAACAGAACGATACAATCTCAAATTATCACTCTTTAATGACAGTCACACAAACAGAACAATACAGTCTGAAATTATCACTCTCGACAGGCAGTCACACAAACAGAATGATACAATCTGAAATTATCACTCTCCACAGAAAGTCACACAAACAGAACGACACAATCTGAAAATATCACTCTCTAACGACAGTCGCACAAACAGAACGATACAATCTCAAATTATCACTCTTTAATGACAGTCACACAAACAGAACAATACAGTCTGAAATTATCACTCTCCACAGGCAGTCACACAAACAGAATGATACAATCTGAAATTATCACTCTCTAACGACAGTCGCACAAACAGAATGATACAATCTGAAATTATCACTCTCTAACGACAGTCGCACAATCAGAACGATACAATCTGAAATTATCTCTCCCCACACAGTCACACAAACTGAACGATACAATCTGAAATTATCACTCTCCACAGACAGTCACACAAACAGAGTGATTCAATCTGAAATTATCACTCTCTAACGACAGTCGCACAAACAGAACGATAGAATCACAAATTATCACTCTCCACAGGCAGTCACACAAACAGAATGATACAATCTGAAATTATCACTCTCTAACGACAGTCGCACAAACAGAATGATACAATCTGAAATTATCACTCTCCACAGAAAGTCACACAAACAGAACGACACAAACTGAAAATATCACTCTCTAACGACAGTCGCACAAACAGAACGATACAATCTCAAATTATCACTCTTTAATGACAGTCACACAAACAGAACAATACAGTCTGAAATTATCACTCTCCACAGGCAGTCACACAAACAGAATGATACAATCTGAAATTATCACTCTCTAACGACAGTCGCACAAACAGAATGATACAATCTGAAATTATCACTCTCTAACGTCAGTCGCACAATCAGAACGATACAATCTGAAATTATCTCTCCCCACACAGTCACACAAACTGAACGATACAATCTGAAATTATCACTCTCCACAGACAGTCACACAAACAGAGTGATTCAATCTGAAATTATCACTCTCTAACGACAGTCGCACAAACAGAACGATAGAATCACAAATTATCACTCTCCACAGGCAGTCACACAAACAGAATGATACAATCTGAAATTATCACTCTCTAACGACAGTCGCACAAACAGAATGATACAATCTGAAATTATCACTCTCTAACGACAGTCGCACAAACAGAACGATACAATCTGAAATTATCTCTCCCCACAGACAGTCACACAAACAGAATGATACAATCTGAAATTATCACACTCCACAAGAAAGTCACACAAACAGAACGACACAATCTGAAAATATCACTCTCTAACGACAGTCGCACAAACAGAACGATACAATCTCAAATTATCACTCTTTAATGACAGTCACACAAACAGAACGACACAATCTGAAAATATCACTCTCTAACGACAGTCGCACAAACAGAACGATACAATCTCAAATTATCACTCTTTAATGACAGTCACACAAACAGAACAATACAGTCTGAAATTATCACTCTCCACAGGCAGTCACACCAACAGAACGATACAATCTCAAATTATCACTCTTTAATGACAGTCACACAAACAGAACGACACAATCTGAAAATATCACTCTCTAACGACAGTCGCACAAACAGAACGATACAATCTCAAATTATCACTCTTTAATGACAGTCACACAAACAGAACAATACAGTCTGAAATTATAACTCTCCACAGGCAGTCACACAAACAGAATGATACAATCAGAAATTATCACTCTCCACAGAAAGTCACACAAACAGAACGACACAATCTGAAAATATCACTCTCTAACGACAGTCGCACAAACAGAACGATACAATCTCAAATTATCACTCTTTAATGACAGTCACACAAACAGAACAATACAGTCTGAAATTATCACTCTCCACAGGCAGTCACACAAACAGAATGATACAATCTGAAATTATCACTCTCCGCAGAAAGTCACACAAACAGAACGACACAATCTGAAAATATCACTCTCTAATGACAGTCGCACAAACAGAACGATACAATCTCAAATTATCACTCTTTAATGACAGTCACACAAACAGAACAATACAGTCTGAAATTATCACTCTCCACAGGCAGTCACACAAACAGAATGATACAATCTGAAATTATCACTCTCTAACGACAGTCGCACAAACAGAATGATACAATCTGAAATTATCACTCTCTAACGACAGTCGCACAAACAGAACGATACAATCTGAAATTATGTCTCCCCACAGACAGTCACACAAACTGAACGATACAATCTGAAATTATCACTCTCCGCAGAAAGTCACACAAACAGAACGACACAAACTGAAAATATCACTCTCTAACGACAGTCGCACAAACAGAACGATACAATCTCAAATTATCACTCTTTAATGACAGTCACACAAACAGAACAATACAGTCTGAAATTATCACTCTCCACAGGCAGTCACACAAACAGAATGATACAATCTGAAATTATCACTCTCCACAGAAAGTCACACAAACAGAACGACACAATCTGAAAATATCACTCTCTAACGACAGTCGCACTAACAGAACGATACAATCTCAAATTATCACTCTTTAATGACAGTCACACAAACAGAACGACACAATCTGAAAATATCACTCTCTAACGACAGTCGCACAAACAGAACGATACAATCTCAAATTATCACTCTTTAATGACAGTCACACAAACAGAACAATACAGTCTGAAATTATCACTCTCGACAGGCAGTCACACAAACAGAATGATACAATCTGAAATTATCACTCTCCACAGAAAGTCACACAAACAGAACGACACAATCTGAAAATATCACTCTCTAACGACAGTCGCACAAACAGAACGATACAATCTCAAATTATCACTCTTTAATGACAGTCACACAAACAGAACAATACAGTCTGAAATTATCACTCTCCACAGGCAGTCACACAAACAGAATGATACAATCTGAAATTATCACTCTCTAACGACAGTCGCACAAACAGAATGATACAATCTGAAATTATCACTCTCTAACGACAGTCGCACAAACAGAGTGATTCAATCTGAAATTATCACTCTCTAACGACAGTCGCACAAACAGAACGATAGAATCACAAATTATCACTCTCCACAGGCAGTCACACAAACAGAATGATACAATCTGAAATTATCACTCTCTAACGACAGTCGCACAAACAGAATGATACAATCTGAAATTATCACTCTCCACAGAAAGTCACACAAACAGAACGACACAAACTGAAAATATCACTCTCTAACGACAGTCGCACAAACAGAACGATACAATCTCAAATTATCACTCTTTAATGACAGTCACACAAACAGAACAATACAGTCTGAAATTATCACTCTCCACAGGCAGTCACACAAACAGAATGATACAATCTGAAATTATCACTCTCTAACGACAGTCGCACAAACAGAATGATACAATCTGAAATTATCACTCTCTAACGACAGTCGCACAATCAGAACGATACAATCTGAAATTATCTCTCCCCACACAGTCACACAAACTGAACGATACAATCTGAAATTATCACTCTCCACAGACAGTCACACAAACAGAGTGATTCAATCTGAAATTATCACTCTCTAACGACAGTCGCACAAACAGAACGATAGAATCACAAATTATCACTCTCCACAGGCAGTCACACAAACAGAATGATACAATCTGAAATTATCACTCTCTAACGACAGTCGCACAAACAGAATGATACAATCTGAAATTATCACTCTCTAACGACAGTCGCACAAACAGAACGATACAATCTGAAATTATCTCTCCCCACAGACAGTCACACAAACAGAATGATACAATCTGAAATTATCACACTCCACAAGAAAGTCACACAAACAGAACGACACAATCTGAAAATATCACTCTCTAACGACAGTCGCACAAACAGAACGATACAATCTCAAATTATCACTCTTTAATGACAGTCACACAAACAGAACGACACAATCTGAAAATATCACTCTCTAACGACAGTCGCACAAACAGAACGATACAATCTCAAATTATCACTCTTTAATGACAGTCACACAAACAGAACAATACAGTCTGAAATTATCACTCTCCACAGGCAGTCACACCAACAGAACGATACAATCTCAAATTATCACTCTTTAATGACAGTCACACAAACAGAACGACACAATCTGAAAATATCACTCTCTAACGACAGTCGCACAAACAGAACGATACAATCTCAAATTATCACTCTTTAATGACAGTCACACAAACAGAACAATACAGTCTGAAATTATAACTCTCCACAGGCAGTCACACAAACAGAATGATACAATCAGAAATTATCACTCTCCACAGAAAGTCACACAAACAGAACGACACAATCTGAAAATATCACTCTCTAACGACAGTCGCACAAACAGAACGATACAATCTCAAATTATCACTCTTTAATGACAGTCACACAAACAGAACAATACAGTCTGAAATTATCACTCTCCACAGGCAGTCACACAAACAGAATGATACAATCTGAAATTATCACTCTCCGCAGAAAGTCACACAAACAGAACGACACAATCTGAAAATATCACTCTCTAATGACAGTCGCACAAACAGAACGATACAATCTCAAATTATCACTCTTTAATGACAGTCACACAAACAGAACAATACAGTCTGAAATTATCACTCTCGACAGGCAGTCACACAAACAGAATGATACAATCTGAAATTATCACTCTCCACAGAAAGTCACACAAACAGAACGACACAATCTGAAAATATCACTCTCTAACGACAGTCGCACAAACAGAACGATACAATCTCAAATTATCACTCTTTAATGACAGTCACACAAACAGAACAATACAGTCTGAAATTATCACTCTCCACAGGCAGTCACACAAACAGAATGATACAATCTGAAATTATCACTCTCTAACGACAGTCGCACAAACAGAATGATACAATCTGAAATTATCACTCTCTAACGACAGTCGCACAATCAGAACGATACAATCTGAAATTATCTCTCCCCACACAGTCACACAAACTGAACGATACAATCTGAAATTATCACTCTCCACAGACAGTCACACAAACAGAGTGATTCAATCTGAAATTATCACTCTCTAACGACAGTCGCACAAACAGAACGATAGAATCACAAATTATCACTCTCCACAGGCAGTCACACAAACAGAATGATACAATCTGAAATTATCACTCTCTAACGACAGTCGCACAAACAGAATGATACAATCTGAAATTATCACTCTCCACAGAAAGTCACACAAACAGAACGACACAAACTGAAAATATCACTCTCTAACGACAGTCGCACAAACAGAACGATACAATCTCAAATTATCACTCTTTAATGACAGTCACACAAACAGAACAATACAGTCTGAAATTATCACTCTCCACAGGCAGTCACACAAACAGAATGATACAATCTGAAATTATCACTCTCTAACGACAGTCGCACAAACAGAATGATACAATCTGAAATTATCACTCTCTAACGACAGTCGCACAATCAGAACGATACAATCTGAAATTATCTCTCCCCACACAGTCACACAAACTGAACGATACAATCTGAAATTATCACTCTCCACAGACAGTCACACAAACAGAGTGATTCAATCTGAAATTATCACTCTCTAACGACAGTCGCACAAACAGAACGATAGAATCACAAATTATCACTCTCCACAGGCAGTCACACAAACAGAATGATACAATCTGAAATTATCACTCTCTAACGACAGTCGCACAAACAGAATGATACAATCTGAAATTATCACTCTCTAACGACAGTCGCACAAACAGAACGATACAATCTGAAATTATCTCTCCCCACAGACAGTCACACAAACAGAATGATACAATCTGAAATTATCACACTCCACAAGAAAGTCACACAAACAGAACGACACAATCTGAAAATATCACTCTCTAACGACAGTCGCACAAACAGAACGATACAATCTCAAATTATCACTCTCTAACGACAGTCGCACAAACAGAACGATACAATCTCAAATTATCACTCTTTAATGACAGTCACACAAACAGAACAATACAGTCTGAAATTATCACTCTCCACAGGCAGTCACACCAACAGAACGATACAATCTCAAATTATCACTCTTTAATGACAGTCACACAAACAGAACGACACAATCTGAAAATATCACTCTCTAACGACAGTCGCACAAACAGAACGATACAATCTCAAATTATCACTCTTTAATGACAGTCACACAAACAGAACAATACAGTCTGAAATTATAACTCTCCACAGGCAGTCACACAAACAGAATGATACAATCAGAAATTATCACTCTCCACAGAAAGTCACACAAACAGAACGACACAATCTGAAAATATCACTCTCTAACGACAGTCGCACAAACAGAACGATACAATCTCAAATTATCACTCTTTAATGACAGTCACACAAACAGAACAATACAGTCTGAAATTATCACTCTCCACAGGCAGTCACACAAACAGAATGATACAATCTGAAATTATCACTCTCCGCAGAAAGTCACACAAACAGAACGACACAATCTGAAAATATCACTCTCTAATGACAGTCGCACAAACAGAACGATACAATCTCAAATTATCACTCTTTAATGACAGTCACACAAACAGAACAATACAGTCTGAAATTATCACTCTCCACAGGCAGTCACACAAACAGAATGATACAATCTGAAATTATCACTCTCCACAGAAAGTCACACAAACAGAACGACACAATCTGAAAATATCACTCTCTAACGACAGTCGCACAAACAGAACGATACAATCTCAAATTATCACTCTTTAATGACAGTCACACAAACAGAACGACACAATCTGAAAATATCACTCTCTAACGACAGTCGCACAAACAGAACGATACAATCTGAAATTATCACTCTTTAATGACAGTCACACAAACAGAACAATACAGTCTGAAATTATAACTCTCCACAGGCAGTCACACAAACAGAATGATACAATCTGAAATTATCACTCTCCACAGAAAGTCACACAAACAGAACGACACAATCTGAAAATATCACTCTCTAACGACAGTCGCACAAACAGAACGATACAATCTCAAATTATCACTCTTTAATGACAGTCACACAAACAGAACGACACAATCTGAAAATATCACTCTCTAACGACAGTCGCACAAACAGAACGATACAATCTCAAATTATCACTCTTTAATGACAGTCACACAAACAGAACAATACAGTCTGAAATTATCACTCTCCACAGGCAGTCACACAAACAGAATGATACAATCTGAAATTATCACTCTCTAACGACAGTCGCACAAACAGAATGATACAATCTGAAATTATCACTCTCTAACGACAGTCGCACAAACAGAACGATACAATCTGAAATTATCTCTCCCCACAGACAGTCACACAAACTGAACGATACAATCTGAAATTATCACTCTCCGCAGAAAGTCACACAAACAGAACGACACAATCTGAAAATATCACTCTCTAACGACAGTCGCACAAACAGAACGATACAATCTCAAATTATCACTCTTTAATGACAGTCACACAAACAGAACAATACAGTCTGAAATTATCACTCTCCACAGGCAGTCACACAAACAGAATGATACAATCTGAAATTATCACTCTCCACAGAAAGTCACACAAACAGAACGACACAATCTGAAAATATCACTCTCTAACGACAGTCGCACTAACAGAACGATACAATCTCAAATTATCACTCTTTAATGACAGTCACACAAACAGAACGACACAATCTGAAAATATCACTCTCTAACGACAGTCGCACAAACAGAACGATACAATCTCAAATTATCACTCTTTAATGACAGTCACACAAACAGAACAATACAGTCTGAAATTATCACTCTCCACAGGCAGTCACACAAACAGAATGATACAATCTGAAATTATCACTCTCCACAGAAAGTCACACAAACAGAACGACACAATCTGAAAATATCACTCTCTAACGACAGTCGCACAAACAGAACGATACAATCTCAAATTATCACTCTTTAATGACAGTCACACAAACAGAACAATACAGTCTGAAATTATCACTCTCGACAGGCAGTCACACAAACAGAATGATACAATCTGAAATAATCACTCTCCACAGAAAGTCACACAAACAGAACGACACAATCTGAAAATATCACTCTCTAACGACAGTCGCACAAACAGAACGATACAATCTCAAATTATCACTCTGTAATGACAGTCACACAAACAGAACGACACAATCTGAAAATATCACTAACGACAGTCGCACAAACAGAACGATACAATCTCAAATTATCACTCTTTAATGACAGTCACACAAACAGAACAATACAGTCTGAAATTATCACTCTCCACAGGCAGTCCCACAAACAGAATGATACAATCTGAAATTATCACTCTCTAACGACAGTCGCACAAACAGAATGATACAATCTGAAATTATCACTCTCTAACGACAGTCGCACAAACAGAACGATACAATCTGAAATTATCTCTCCCCACACAGTCACACAAACTGAACGATACAATCTGAAATTATCACTCTCAACAGACAGTCACACAAACAGAGTGATTCAATCTGAAATTATCACTCTCTAACGACAGTCGCACAAACAGAACGATAGAATCACAAATTATCACTCTCCACTGGCAGTCACACAAACAGAATGATACAATCTGAAATTATCACTCTCTAACGACAGTCGCACAAACAGAATGATACAATCTGAAATTATCACTCTCTAACGACAGTCGCACAAACAGAACGATACAATCTGAAATTATCTCTCCCCACAGACAGTCACACAAACAGAATGATACAATCTGAAATTATCACTCTCCACAAGAAAGTCACACAAACAGAACGACACAATCTGGAAATATCACTCTCTAACGACAGTCGCACAAACAGAACGATACAATCTCAAATTATCACTCTTTAATGACAGTCACACAAACAGAACGACACAATCTGAAAATATCACTCTCTAACGACAGTCGCACAAACAGAACGATACAATCTCAAATTATCACTCTTTAATGACAGTCACACAAACAGAACAATACAGTCTGAAATTATCACTCTCCACAGGCAGTCACAAAAACAGAATGATACAATCTGAAATTATCACTCTCCACAGAAAGTCACACAAACAGAACGACACAATCTGAAAATATCACTCTCTAACGACAGTCGCACAAACAGAACGATACAATCTCAAATGATCACTCTTTAATGACAGTCACACAAACAGAACGACACAATCTGAAAATATCACTCTCTAACGATAGTCGCACAAACAGAACGATACAATCTCAAATTATCACTTTTTAATGACAGTCACACAAACAGAACAATACAGTCTGAAATTATCACTCTCCACAGGCAGTCACACAAAGAGAATGATACAATCTCTAATTATCACTCTCTAATGACAGTCGCACAAACAGAACGATAGAATCACAAATTATCACTCTCCACAGGCAGTCACACAAACAGAATGATACAATCTGAAATTATCACTCTCTAACGACAGTCGCACAAACAGAACGATACAATCTGAAATTATCACTCTCTAACGACAGTCGCACAAACAGAACGATACAATCTGAAATTATCTCTCCCCACAGACAGTCACACAAACTGAACGATAGAATCACAAATTATCACTCTCCACAGACAGTCACACAAACAGAACGATACAACCTGAAATTATCACTCTTTAATGACAGTCACACAAACAGAACGATACAATCTGAAATTATCACTCTCCACAGACAGTCACACAGAGTGATTCAATCTGAAATTATCACCCTCCACAGACAGTCACACAAACAGAACGATACAATCTCAAATTATCACTCTTTAATGACAGTCACACAAACAGAACAATACAGTCTGAAATTATCACTCTCCACAGGCAGTCACACAAACAGAATGATACAATCTGAAATTATCACTCTCTAACGACAGTCGCACAAACAGAATGATACAATCTGAAATTATCAATCTCTAACGACAGTCGCACAAACAGAACGATACAATCTGAAATTATCTCTCCCCACAGACAGTCAGACAAACAGAACGATACAATCTGAAATTATCACTCTCCACAGAAAGTCCCACAAACCGAATGATAAAACCTGAAATTATCACTCTCCACATACAGTCACACAAACAGAACAATACAGTCTGAAATTATCACTCTCCACAGGCAGTCACACAAACAGAATGATACAATCTGAAATTATCACTCTCTAACGACAGTCGCACAAACAGAACGATACAATCTGAAATTATCTCTCCCCACACAGTCACACAAACTGAACGATACAATCTGAAATTATCACTCTCAACAGACAGTCACACAAACAGAGTGATTCAATCTGAAATTATCACTCTCTAACGACAGTCGCACAAACAGAACGATAGAATCACAAATTATCACTCTCCACAGGCAGTCACACAAACAGAATGATACAATCTGAAATTATCACTCTCTAACGACAGTCGCACAAACAGAATGATACAATCTGAAATTATCACTCTCTAACGACAGTCGCACAAACAGAACGATACAATCTGAAATTATCTCTCCCCACAGACAGTCACACAAACAGAATGATACAATCTGAAATTATCACTCTCCACAAGAAAGCCACACAAACAGAACGACACAATCTGGAAATATCACTCTCTAACGACAGTCGCACAAACAGAACGATACAATCTCAAATTATCACTCTTTAATGACAGTCACACAAACAGAACGACACAATCTGAAAATATCACTCTCTAACGACAGTCGCACAAACAGAACGATACAATCTCAAATTATCACTCTTTAATGACAGTCACACAAACAGAACAATACAGTCTGAAATTATCACTCTCCACAGGCAGTCACAAAAACACAATGATACAATCTGAAATTATCACTCTCCACAGAAAGTCACACAAACAGAACGACACAATCTGAAAATATCACTCTCTAACGACAGTCGCACAAACAGAACGATACAATCTCAAATGATCACTCTTTAATGACAGTCACACAAACAGAACGACACAATCTGAAAATATCACTCTCTAACGATAGTCGCACAAACAGAACGATACAATCTCAAATTATCACTCTTTAATGACAGTCACACAAACAGAACAATACAGTCTGAAATTATCACTCTCCACAGGCAGTTACACAAAGAAAATGATACAATCTGAAAATATTATTCTACACAGACTATCACACAAACAGAATGATATAATCTGAAATTATCACTCTCCACAGACAGTCACAGAAACAGAACGATACAGTCTGAAATTATCACTCTCCAGAGACAGTCACACAAACAGAACGATACAATCTCAAATTATCACTCTTTAATGACAGTCACACAAACAGAACAATACAGTCTGAAATTATCACTCTCCACAGGCAGTCACACAAACAGAATGATACAATCTGAAATTATCACTCTCCACAGAAAGTCACACAAACAGAACGACACAATCTGAAAATATCACTCTCTAACGACAGTCGCACAAACAGAACGATACAATCTCAAATTATCACTCTTTAATGACAGTCACACAAACAGAACAATACAGTCTGAAATTATCACTCTCCACAGGCAGTCACACAAACAGAATGATACAATCTGAAATTATCACTCTAACGACAGTCGAACAAACAGAATGATAAAACCTGAAATTATCACTCTCCACAGAAAGTCACACAAACAGAATGATAAAAACTGAAATTATCACTATCCACATACAGTCACACAAACAGAACGATACAATCTGAAATTATCACTCTCCACAGACAGTCACACAAACAGAATGATACAATCTGAAATTATCACTGTCTAACGACAGTCGCACAAACACAATGATACAATCTGAAATTATCACTCTCTAATGACAGTCACACAAACAGAACAATACAGTCTGAAATTATCACTCTCCACAGGCAGTCACACAAACAGAACGATACAATCTGAAATTATCACTCTCCACAGAAAGTCACACAAACAGAACGACACAATCTGAAAATATCACTAACGACAGTCGCACAAACAGAACGATACAATCTGAAATTATCTCTCTCCACAAAAAGTCACACAAACAGAACGACACAATCTGAAAATATCACTCTCTAACGACAGTCGCACAAACAGAACGATACAATCTGAAATTATAACTCTCCAACGACAATCGCACAAACAGAACGATACAGTCTGAAATTATCACTCTCCACAGACAGTCATACAAACAGAACGATACAATCTCAAATTATCACTCCACAGACAGTCACACAAACAGAATGATACAATCTGAAATTATCACTCTCTAACATTCGCACAAACTGAACGATACAATCTGAAATTGTTATGCTCCACAGACAGTCACAGAAACAGAACGATACAATCTCAAATTATCACTCTCCACAGAGTCACACAAACAGAGTGATTCAATTCTAAATTATCACTCTCTAACGACAGTCGCACAAACAGAACGATAGAATCACAAATTAACACTCTCCACAGACAGTCACACAAACAGAACGATACAACCTGAAATTATCTCTCCCCACAGACAGTCACACAAACAGAGTGATTCAATCTGAAATTATCACTCTCTAACGACAGTCGCACAAGCAGAACGATACAATCTGAAATTATCACTCTCCACAGACAGTCACACAAACAGTGATTCAATTCTAAATTATCACTCTCTAACGACAGTCGCACAAACAGAACGATAGAATCACAAATTATCACTCTCCACAGACACACACAAACAGAACGATACAACCTGAAATTATCACTGTTTAATGACAGTCACACAAACAGAACGATACAATCTGAAATTATCACTCTCTAACATTCGCACAAACAGAACGATACAATCTGAAATTGTTATGCTCCACAGACAGTCACAGAAACAGAACGATACAGTCTGAAATTATCACTCTCCACAGACAGTCATACAAACAGTACAATACAATCTGAAATTATCACTCTCTAACGACAGTCGCACAAACAGAATGATACAATCTGAAATTATAACTCTCCAACGACAGTCATACAAACAGAACGATACAATCTCAAATTATCACTCTCCACAGACAGTCACACAAACAGAATGATACAATCTGAAATTATCACTCTCTAACATTCGCACAAACAGAACGATACAATCTGAAATTGTTATGCTCCACAGACAGTCACAGAAACAGAACGATACAGTCTGAAATTATCACTCTCCACAGACAGTCATACAAACAGTACAATACAATCTGAAATTATCACTCTAACGACAGTCGAACAAACAGAATGATAAAACCTGAAATTATCACTCTCCACAGAAAGTCACACAAACAGAATGATAAAAACTGAAATTATCACTATCCACATACAGTCACACAAACAGAACGATACAATCTGAAATTATCACTCTCCACAGACAGTCACACAAACAGAATGATACAATCTGAAATTATCACTGTCTAACGACAGTCGCACAAACACAATGATACAATCTGAAATTATCACTCTCTAATGACAGTCACACAAACAGAACAATACAGTCTGAAATTTTCACTCTCCACAGGCAGTCACACAAACAGAACGATACAATCTGAAATTATCACTCTCCACAGAAAGTCACACAAACAGAACGACACAATCTGAAAATATCACTCTAACGACAGTCGCACAAACAGAACGATACAATCTGAAATTATCTCTCTCCACAGAAAGTCACACAAACAGAACGACACAATCTGAAAATATCACTCTCTAACGACAGTCGCACAAACAGAACGATACAATCTCAAATTATCACTCTTTAATGACAGTCACACAAACAGAACATTACAGTCTGAAATTATCACTCTCCACAGACAGTCACACAAACAGAATGATACAATCTGAAATTATCACTCTCCACAGACAGTCACACAAAGAGCGATTCAATCTGAAATTATCACTCTCTAACGACAGTCGCACAAACAGAATGATACAATCTAAAATTATAACTCTCCAACGACAGTCGCACAAACAGAACGATACAGTCTGAAATTATCACTCTCCACAGACAGTCATACAAACAGAACGATACAATCTCAAATTATCACTCCACAGACAGTCACACAAACAGAATGATACAATCTGAAATTATCACTCTCTAACATTCGCACAAACAGAACGATACAATCTGAAATTGTTATGCTCCACAGACAGTCACAGAAACAGAACGATACAATCTCAAATTATCACTCTCCACAGAAAGTCACACAAACAGAACGACACAATCTGAAAATATCACTCTCTAACGACAGTCGCACAAACAGAACGATACAATCTCAAATTATCACTCTTTAATGACAGTCACACAAACAGAACATTACAGTCTGAAATTATCACTCTCCACAGACAGTCACACAAACAGAATGATACAATCTGAAATTATCACTCTCCACAGACAGTCACACAAAGAGCGATTCAATCTGAAATTATCACTCTCTAACGACAGTCGCACAAACAGAATGATACAATCTGAAATTATCACTCTCCACAGACAGTCACACAAAGAGCGATTCAATCTGAAATTATCACTCTCTAACGACAGTCGCACAAACAGAATGATACAATCTAAAATTATAACTCTCCAACGACAGTCGCACAAACAGAACGATACAGTCTGAAATTATCACTCTCCACAGACAGTCATACAAACAGAACGATACAATCTCAAATTATCACTCCACAGACAGTCACACAAACAGAATGATACAATCTGAAATTATCACTCTCTAACATTCGCACAAACAGAACGATACAATCTGAAATTGTTATGCTCCACAGACAGTCACAGAAACAGAACGATACAATCTCAAATTATCACTCTTTAATGACAGTCACACAAACAGAACAATACAGTCTGAAATTATCACTCTCCACAGGCAGTCACACAAACAGAATGATACAATCTGAAATTATCACTCTAACGACAGTCGAACAAACAGAATGATAAAACCTGAAATTATCACTCTCCACAGAAAGTCACACAAACAGAATGATAAAAACTGAAATTATCACTATCCACATACAGTCACACAAACAGAACGATACAATCTGAAATTATCACTCTCCACAGACAGTCACACAAACAGAATGATACAATCTGAAATTATCACTGTCTAACGACAGTCGCACAAACACAATGATACAATCTGAAATTATCACTCTCTAATGACAGTCACACAAACAGAACAATACAGTCTGAAATTATCACTCTCCACAGGCAGTCACACAAACAGAACGATACAATCTGAAATTATCACTCTCCACAGACAGTTACACAAAGAAAATGATACAATCTGAAAATATTATTCTACACAGACTATCACACAAACAGAATGATATAATCTGAAATTATCACTCTCCACAGACAGTCACAGAAACAGAACGATACAGTCTGAAATTATCACTCTCCAGAGACAGTCACACAAACAGAACGATACAATCTCAAATTATCACTCTTTAATGACAGTCACACAAACAGAACAATACAGTCTGAAATTATCACTCTCCACAGGCAGTCACACAAACAGAATGATACAATCTGAAATTATCACTCTCCACAGAAAGTCACACAAACAGAACGACACAATCTGAAAATATCACTCTCTAACGACAGTCGCACAAACAGAACGATACAATCTCAAATTATCACTCTTTAATGACAGTCACACAAACAGAACAATACAGTCTGAAATTATCACTCTCCACAGGCAGTCACACAAACAGAATGATACAATCTGAAATTATCACTCTAACGACAGTCGAACAAACAGAATGATAAAACCTGAAATTATCACTCTCCACAGAAAGTCACACAAACAGAATGATAAAAACTGAAATTATCACTATCCACATACAGTCACACAAACAGAACGATACAATCTGAAATTATCACTCTCCACAGACAGTCACACAAACAGAATGATACAATCTGAAATTATCACTGTCTAACGACAGTCGCACAAACACAATGATACAATCTGAAATTATCACTCTCTAATGACAGTCACACAAACAGAACAATACAGTCTGAAATTATCACTCTCCACAGGCAGTCACACAAACAGAACGATACAATCTGAAATTATCACTCTCCACAGAAAGTCACACAAACAGAACGACACAATCTGAAAATATCACTAACGACAGTCGCACAAACAGAACGATACAATCTGAAATTATCTCTCTCCACAAAAAGTCACACAAACAGAACGACACAATCTGAAAATATCACTCTCTAACGACAGTCGCACAAACAGAACGATACAATCTGAAAATATCACTCTCTAACGACAGTCGCACAAACAGAACGATACAATCTGAAATTATAACTCTCCACAGACAGTCATACAAACAGAACGATACAATCTCAAATTATCACTCCACAGACAGTCACACAAACAGAATGATACAATCTGAAATTATCACTCTCTAACATTCGCACAAACTGAACGATACAATCTGAAATTGTTATGCTCCACAGACAGTCACAGAAACAGAACGATACAATCTCAAATTATCACTCTCCACAGAGTCACACAAACAGAGTGATTCAATTCTAAATTATCACTCTCTAACGACAGTCGCACAAACAGAACGATAGAATCACAAATTAACACTCTCCACAGACAGTCACACAAACAGAACGATACAACCTGAAATTATCTCTCCCCACAGACAGTCACACAAACAGAGTGATTCAATCTGAAATTATCACTCTCTAACGACAGTCGCACAAGCAGAACGATACAATCTGAAATTATCACTCTCCACAGACAGTCACACAAACAGTGATTCAATTCTAAATTATCACTCTCTAACGACAGTCGCACAAACAGAACGATAGAATCACAAATTATCACTCTCCACAGACACACACAAACAGAACGATACAACCTGAAATTATCACTGTTTAATGACAGTCACACAAACAGAACGATACAATCTGAAATTATCACTCTCTAACATTCGCACAAACAGAACGATACAATCTGAAATTGTTATGCTCCACAGACAGTCACAGAAACAGAACGATACAGTCTGAAATTATCACTCTCCACAGACAGTCATACAAACAGTACAATACAATCTGAAATTATCACTCTCTAACGACAGTCGCACAAACAGAATGATACAATCTGAAATTATAACTCTCCAACGACAGTCGCACAAACAGAACGATACAGTCTGAAATTATCACTCTCCACAGACAGTCATACAAACAGAACGATACAATCTCAAATTATCACTCTCCACAGACAGTCACACAAACAGAATGATACAATCTGAAATTATCACTCTCTAACATTCGCACAAACAGAACGATACAATCTGAAATTGTTATGCTCCACAGACAGTCACAGAAACAGAACGATACAGTCTGAAATTATCACTCTCCACAGACAGTCATACAAACAGTACAATACAATCTGAAATTATCACTCTCCAGAGACAGTCACACTAACAGAAAGATACAATCTGAAATTATCACTCTCCACAGACAGTCACAGAAACAGAACGATACAGTCTGAAATTATCACTCTCCAGAGACAGTCACACAAACAGAACGATACAATCTCAAATTATCACTCTTTAATGACAGTCACACAAACAGAACAATACAGTCTGAAATTATCACTCTCCGCAGGCAGTCACACAAACAGAATGATACAATCTGAAATTATCACTCTCCACAGAAAGTCACACAAACAGAACGACACAATCTGAAAATATCACTCTCTAACGACAGTCGCACAAACAGAACGATACAATCTCAAATTATCACTCTTTAATGACAGTCACACAAACAGAACAATACAGTCTGAAATTATCACTCTCCACAGGCAGTCACACAAACAGAATGATACAATCTGAAATTATCACTCTAACGACAGTCGAACAAACAGAATGATAAAACCTGAAATTATCACTCTCCACAGAAAGTCACACAAACAGAATGATAAAAACTGAAATTATCACTATCCACATACAGTCACACAAACAGAACGATACAATCTGAAATTATCACTCTCCACAGACAGTCACACAAACAGAATGATACAATCTGAAATTATCACTGTCTAACGACAGTCGCACAAACACAATGATACAATCTGAAATTATCACTCTCTAATGACAGTCACACAAACAGAACAATACCGTCTGAAATTATCACTCTCCACAGGCAGTCACACAAACAGAACGATACAATCTGAAATTATCACTCTCCACAGACAGTTACACAAAGAAAATGATACAATCTGAAAATATTATTCTACACAGACTATCACACAAACAGAATGATATAATCTGAAATTATCACTCTCCACAGACAGTCACAGAAACAGAACGATACAGTCTGAAATTATCACTCTCCAGAGACAGTCACACAAACAGAACGATACAATCTCAAATTATCACTCTTTAATGACAGTCACACAAACAGAACAATACAGTCTGAAATTATCACTCTCCACAGGCAGTCACACAAACAGAATGATACAATCTGAAATTATCACTCTCCACAGAAAGTCACACAAACAGAACGACACAATCTGAAAATATCACTCTCTAACGACAGTCGCACAAACAGAACGATACAATCTCAAATTATCACTCTTTAATGACAGTCACACAAACAGAACAATACAGTCTGAAATTATCACTCTCCACAGGCAGTCACACAAACAGAATGATACAATCTGAAATTATCACTCTAACGACAGTCGAACAAACAGAATGATAAAACCTGAAATTATCACTCTCCACAGAAAGTCACACAAACAGAATGATAAAAACTGAAATTATCACTATCCACATACAGTCACACAAACAGAACGATACAATCTGAAATTATCACTCTCCACAGACAGTCACACAAACAGATTGATACAATCTGAAATTATCACTGTCTAACGACAGTCGCACAAACAGAATGATACAATCTGAAATTATCACTCTCTAACGACAGTCGCACAAACAGAACGATACAGTCTGAAATTATCTCTCCCCACAGACAGTCACACAAACAGAACGATACAACCTGAAATTATCACTCTTTAATGACAGTCACACAAACAGAACAATACAGTCTGAAATTATCACTCTCCACAGGCAGTCACACAAACAGAATGATACAATCTGAAATTATCACTCTCCACAGAAAGTCAACAAACAGAACGACACAATCTGAAAATATCACTCTCTAACGACAGTCGCACAAACAGAACGATACAATCTCAAATTATCACTCTTTAATGACAGTCACACAAACAGAACAATACAGTCTGAAATTATCACTCTCCACAGGCAGTCACACAAACAGAATGATACAATCTGAAATTATCACTCTCCACACACAGTCACACAAACAGAGTGATTCAATCTGAAATTATCACTCTCTAACGACAGTCGCACAAGCAGAACGATACAATCTCAAATTATCACTCTCCACAGACAGTCACACAAACAGAGTGATTCAATTCTAAATTATCACTCTCTAACGACAGTCGCACAAACAGAACGATAGAATCACAAATTATCACTCTCCACAGACAGTCACACAAACAGAACGATACAACCTGAAATTATCACTGTTTAATGACAGTCACACAAACAGAACGATACAATCTGAAATTATCACACTCCACAGGCAGTCACACAAACAGAATGATACAATCTGAAATTATCACTCTCCACAGACAGTCACACAAACAGAGCGATTCAATCTGAAATTATCACTCTCTAACGACAGTCGCACAAACAGAATGAT
This sequence comes from Hemitrygon akajei, assembly GCF_048418815.1. Classification (NCBI taxonomy): domain Eukaryota; kingdom Metazoa; phylum Chordata; class Chondrichthyes; order Myliobatiformes; family Dasyatidae; genus Hemitrygon; species Hemitrygon akajei. Next base: position 5,028,627 of record NC_133149.1, read on the forward strand.
ACAATCTGAAATTATAACTCTCCAACGACAGTCGCACAAACAGAACGATACAGTCTGAAATTATCACTCTCCACAGACAGTCATACAAACAGAACGATACAATCTCAAATTATCACTCCACAGACAGTCACACAAACAGAATGATACACTGAAATTATCACTCTCTAACATTCGCACAAACAGAACGATACAATCTGAAATTGTTATGCTCCACAGACAGTCACAGAAACAGAACGATACAATCTCAAATTATCACTCTTTAATGACAGTCACACAAACAGAACAATACAGTGTGAAATTATCACTCTCCACAGACAGTCACACAAACAGAACGATACAATCTCAAATTATCACTCTTTAATGACAGTCACACAAACAGAACAATACAGTCTGAAATAATCACTCTCCACAGGCAGTCACACAAACAGAATTATACAATCTGAAATTATCACTGTCTAACGACAGTCGCACAAACAGAATGATACAGTCTGAAATTATCACTCTCTAACGACAGTCGCACAAACAAAACGGTACAATCTCAAATTATCACTCTTTAATGACAGTCACACAAACAGAACGACACAATCTGAAAATATCACTCTCTAACGACAGTCGCACAAACAGAACGATACAATCTCAAATTATCACTCTTTAATGACAGTCACACAAACAGAACAATACAGTCTGAAATTATCACTCTCCACAGGCAGTCACACAAACAGAATGATACAATCTGAAATTATCACTCTCTAACGACAGTCGCACAAACAGAACGATACAATCTGAAATTATCTCTCCCCACAGACAGTCACACAAACAGAACGATACAACCTGAAATTATCACTCTTTAATGACAGTCACACAAACAGAACAATACAGTCTGAAATTATCACTCTCCACAGGCAGTCACACAAACAGAATGATACAATCTGAAATTATCACTCTCTAACGACAGTCGAACAAACAGAATGATAAAACCTGAAATTATCACTCTCCACAGAAAGTCACACAAACAGAATGATAAAAACTGAAATTATCACTCTCCACATACAGTCACACAAACAGAACGATACAATCTGAAATTATCACTCTCCACAGAGTCACACAAACAGAACGATACAATCTGAAATTATCACTCTCCACAGAAAGTCACACAAACAGAATGATAAAAACTGAAATTATCACTATCCACATACAGTCACACAAACAGAACGATACAATCTGAAATTATCACTCTCCACAGACAGTCACACAAACAGAATGATACAATCTGAAATTATCACTCTCCGCAGAAAGTCACACAAACAGAACGACACAATCTGAAAATATCACTCTCTAACGACAGTCGCACAAACAGAACGATACAATCTCAAATTATCACTCTCCACAGGCAGTCACACAAACAGAACAATACAGTCTGAAATTATCACTCTCCACAGGCAGTCACACAAACAGAATGATACAATCTGAAATTATCACTCTCTAACGACAGTCGCACAAACAGAATGATACAATCTGAAATTATCAATCTCTAACGACAGTCGCACAAACAGAACGATACAATCTGAAATTATCACTCTCCACAGACAGTCACACAAACAGAACGATACAACCTGAAATTATCACTCTTTAATGACAGTCACACAAACAGAACGATACAATCTGAAATTATCACACTCCACAGGCAGTCACACAAACAGAATGATACAATCTGATATTATCACTCTCCACAGACAGTCACACAAACAGAGCGATTCAATCTGAAATTATCACTCTCTAACGACAGTCGCACAAACAGAATGATACAATCTGAAATTATCACTCTTTAATGACAGTCACACAAACAGAACGACACAATCTGAAAATATCACTCTCTAACGACAGTCGCACAAACAGAACGATACAATCTCAAATTATCACTCTTTAATGACAGTCACACAAACAGAACAATACAGTCTGAAATTATCACTCTCCACAGGCAGTCACACAAACAGAATGATACAATCTGAAATTATCACTCTCCGCAGAAAGTCACACAAACAGAACGACACAATCTGAAAATATCACTCTCTAACGACAGTCGCACAAACAGAACGATACAATCTCAAATTATCACTCTTTAATGACAGTCACACAAAAAGAACAATACAGTCTGAAATTATCACTCTCCACAGGCAGTCACACAAACAGAATGATACAATCTAAAATTATCACTCTCCACAGAAAGTCACACAAACAGAACGACACAATCTGAAATTATCACTCTCTAACGACAGTCGCACAAACAGAACGATACAATCTCAAATTATCACTCCTTAATGACAGTCACACAAACAGAACAATACAGTCTGAAATTATCACTCTCCACAGCCAGTCACACAAACAGAATGATACAATCTGAAATTATCACTCTCAACAGACAGTCACACAAACAGAGTGATTCAATCTGAAATTATCACTCTCCACAGAAAGTCACACAAACAGAACGACACAATCTGAAAATATCACTCTCTAACGACAGTCGCACAAACAGACCGATACAATCTCAAATTATCACTCTTTAATGACAGTCACACAAACAGAACGACACAATCTGAAAATATCACTCTCTAACGACAGTCGCACAAACAGAACGATACAATCTCAAATTATCACTCTTTAATGACAGTCACACAAACAGAACAATACAGTCTGAAATTATCACTCTCCACAGGCAGTCACACAAACAGAATGATACAATCTGAAATTATCACTCTCTAACGACAGTCGCACAAACAGAACGATAGAATCACAAATTATCACTCTCCACAGGCAGTCACACAAACAGAATTATACAATCTGAAATTATCACTCTCTAACGACAGTCGCACAAACAGAATGATACAATCTGAAATTATCACTCTCTAACGACAGTCGCACAAACAGAACGATACAATCTGAAATTATCTCTCCCCACAGACAGTCACACAAACTGAACGATAGAATCACAAATTATCACTCTCCACAGACAGTCACACAAACAGAACGATACAACCTGAAATTATCACTCTTTAATGACAGTCACACAAACAGAACGATACAATCTGAAATTATCACACTCCACAGGCAGTCACACAAACAGAATGATACAATCTGAAATTATCACTCTCCACAGACAGTCACACAAACCGAATGATAAAACCTGAAATTATCACTCTCCACATACAGTCACACAAACAGAACGATACAATCTGAAATTATCACTCTCCACAGACAGTCACACAAACAGAGTGATTCAATCTGAATTTATCACCCTCCACAGACAGTCACACAAACAGAACGATACAATCTCAAATTATCACTCTTTAATGACAGTCACACAAACAGAACAATACAGTCTGAAATTATCACTCTCCACAGGCAGTCACACAAACAGAATGATACAATCTGAAATTATCACTCTCTAACGACAGTCGCACAAACAGAATGATACAATCTGAAATTATCAATCTCTAACGACAGTCGCACAAACAGAACGATACAATCTGAAATTATCTCTCCCCACAGACAGTCACACAAACAGAACGATACAATCTGAAATTATCACTCTCCACAGAAAGTCACACAAACCGAATGATAAAACCTGAAATTATCACTCTCCACATACAGTCACACAAACAGAACGATACAATCTGAAATTATCACTCTCCACAGAAAGTCACACAAACAGAACGACACAATCTGAAAATATCACTCTCTAACGACAGTCGCACAAACAGAACGATACAATCTCAAATTATCACTCTTTAATGACAGTCACTCAAACAGAACGACACAATCTGAAAATATCACTCTCTAACGACAGTCGCACAAACAGAACGATACAATCTCAAATTATCACTCTTTAATGACAGTCACACAAACAGAACAATACAGTCTGAAATTATCACTCTCCACAGGCAGTCACACAAACAGAATGATACAATCTGAAATTATCACTCTCCACAGAAAGTCACACAAACAGAACGACACAATCTGAAAATATCACTCTCTAACGACAGTCGCACAAACAGAACGATACAATCTCAAATTATCACTCTTTAATGACAGTCACACAAACAGAACAATACAGTCTGAAATTATCACTCTCCACAGGCAGTCACACAAACAGAATGATACAATCTGAAATTATCACTCTCCACAGAAAGTCACACAAACAGAACGACACAATCTGAAAATATCACTCTCTAACGACAGTCGCACAAACAGAACGATACAATCTCAAATTATCACTCTTTAATGACAGTCACACAAACAGAACGACACAATCTGAAAATATCACTCTCTAACGACAGTCGCACAAACTGAACGATACAATCTCAAATTATCACTCTTTAATGACAGTCACACAAACAGAACAATACAGTCTGAAATTATCACTCTCCACAGGCAGTCGCACAAACAGAACGATACAATCTCAAATTATCACTCTTTAATGACAGTCACACAAACAGAACAATACAGTCTGAAATTATCACTCTCCACAGACAGTCACACAAACATAACGTAACAATCTGAAATTATCACTCTCTAACGACAGTCGCACAAACAGAACGATACAATCTGAAATTATCTCTCCCCACAGTCACACAAACTGAACGATAGAATCACAAATTATCACTCTTTAATGACAGTCACACAAACAGAACAATACAGTCTGAAATTATCACTCTCCACAGGCAGTCACACAATCAGAATGATACAATCTGAAATTATCACTCTCCACAGAAAGTCACACAAACAGAACGACACAATCTGAAAATATCACTCTCTAACGACAGTCGCACAAACAGAACGATACAACCTGAAATTATCACTCTTTAATGACAGTCACACAAACAGAACGATACAATCTGAAATTATCACACTCCACAGGCAGTCACACAAACAGAATGATACAATCTGATATTATCACTCTCCACAGACAGTCACACAAACAGAACGATACAACCTGAAATTATCACTCTTTAATGACAGTCACACAAACAGAACGATACAATCTGAAATTATCACACTCCACAGGCAGTCACACAAACAGAATGATACAATCTGATATTATCACTCTCCACAGACAGTCACACAAACAGAGCGATTCAATCTGAAATTATCACTCTCTAACGACAGTCGCACAAACAGAATGATACAATCTGAAATTATCACTCTTTAATGACAGTCACACAAACAGAACGACACAATCTGAAAATATCACTCTCTAACGACAGTCGCACAAACAGAACGATACAATCTCAAATTATCACTCTTTAATGACAGTCACACAAACAGAACAATACAGTCTGAAATTATCACTCTCCACAGGCAGTCACACAAACAGAATGATACAATCTGAAATTATCACTCTCCGCAGAAAGTCACACAAACAGAACGACACAATCTGAAAATATCACTCTCTAACGACAGTCGCACAAACAGAACGATACAATCTCAAATTATCACTCTTTAATGACAGTCACACAAAAAGAACAATACAGTCTGAAATTATCACTCTCCACAGGCAGTCACACAAACAGAATGATACAATCTGAAATTATCACTCTCCACAGAAAGTCACACAAACAGAACGACACAATCTGAAATTATCACTCTCTAACGACAGTCGCACAAACAGAACGATACAATCTCAAATTATCACTCTTTAATGACAGTCGCACAAACAGAACAATACAGTCTGAAATTATCACTCTCCACAGGCAGTCACACAAACAGAATGATACAATCTGAAATTATCACTCTCTAACGACAGTCGCACAAACAGAATGATACAATCTGAAATTATCACTCTCTAACGACAGTCGCACAAACAGAACGATACAATCTGAAATTATCTCTCCCCACACAGTCACACAAACTGAACGATACAATCTGAAATTATCACTCTCAACAGACAGTCACACAAACAGAGTGATTCAATCTCAAATTATCACTCTCCACAGAAAGTCACACAAACAGAACGACACAATCTGAAAATATCACTCTCTAACGACAGTCGCACAAACAGACCGATACAATCTCAAATTATCACTCTTTAATGACAGTCACACAAACAGAACGACACAATCTGAAAATATCACTCTCTAACGACAGTCGCACAAACAGAACGATACAATCTCAAATTATCACTCTTTAATGACAGTCACACAAACAGAACAATACAGTCTGAAATTATCACTCTCCACAGGCAGTCACACAAACAGAATGATACAATCTGAAATTATCACTCTCTAACGACAGTCGCACAAACAGAACGATAGAATCACAAATTATCACTCTCCACAGGCAGTCACACAAACAGAATGATACAATCTGAAATTATCACTCTCTAACGACAGTCGCACAAACAGAATGATACAATCTGAAATTATCACTCTCTAACGACAGTCGCACAAACAGAACGATACAATCTGAAATTATCTCTCCCCACAGACAGTCACACAAACTGAACGATAGTATCACAAATTATCACTCTCCACAGACAGTCACACAAACAGAACGATACAACCTGAAATTATCACTCTTTAATGACAGTCACACAAACAGAACGATACAATCTGAAATTATCACACTCCACAGGCAGTCACACAAACAGAATGATACAATCTGAAATTATCACTCTCCACAGACAGTCACACAAACCGAATGATAAAACCTGAAATTATCACTCTCCACATACAGTCACACAAACAGAACGATACAATCTGAAATTATCACTCTCCACAGACAGTCACACAAACAGAGTGATTCAATCTGAATTTATCACCCTCCACAGACAGTCACACAAACAGAACGATACAATCTCAAATTATCACTCTTTAATGACAGTCACACAAACAGAACAATACAGTCTGAAATTATCACTCTCCACAGGCAGTCACACAAACAGAATGATACAATCTGAAATTATCACTCTCTAACGACAGTCGCACAAACAGAACGATAGAATCACAAATTATCACTCTCCACAGGCAGTCACACAAACAGAATGATACAATCTGAAATTATCACTCTCTAACGACAGTCGCACAAACAGAATGATACAATCTGAAATTATCACTCTCTAACGACAGTCGCACAAACAGAACGATACAATCTGAAATTATCTCTCCCCACAGACAGTCACACAAACTGAACGATAGTATCACAAATTATCACTCTCCACAGACAGTCACACAAACAGAACGATACAACCTGAAATTATCCCTCTTTAATGACAGTCACACAAACAGAACGATACAATCTGAAATTATCACACTCCACAGGCAGTCACACAAACAGAATGATACAATCTGAAATTATCACTCTCCACAGACAGTCACACAAACCGAATGATAAAACCTGAAATTATCACTCTCCACATACAGTCACACAAACAGAACGATACAATCTGAAATTATCACTCTCCACAGACAGTCACACAAACAGAGTGATTCAATCTGAATTTATCACCCTCCACAGACAGTCACACAAACAGAACGATACAATCTCAAATTATCACTCTTTAATGACAGTCACACAAACAGAACAATACAGTCTGAAATTATCACTCTCCACAGGCAGTCACACAAACAGAATGATACAATCTGAAATTATCACTCTCTAACGACAGTCGCACAAACAGAATGATACAATCTGAAATTATCAATCTCTAACGACAGTCGCACAAACAGAACGATACAATCTGAAATTATCTCTCCCCACAGACAGTCACACAAACAGAACGATACAATCTGAAATTATCACTCTCCACAGAAAGTCACACAAACCGAATGATAAAACCTGAAATTATCACTCTCCACATACAGTCACACAAACAGAACGATACAATCTGAAATTATCACTCTCCAGAGAAAGTCACACAAACAGAACGACACAATCTGAAAATATCACTCTCTAACGACAGTCGCACAAACAGAACGATACAATCTCAAATTATCACTCTTTAATGACAGTCACACAAACAGAACAATACAGTCTGAAATTATCACTCTCCACAGGCAGTCACACAAACAGAATGATACAATCTGAAATTATCACTCTCCACAGAAAGTCACACAAACAGAACGACACAATCTGAAAATATCACTCTCTAACGACAGTCGCACAAACAGAACGATAAAATCTCAAATTATCACTCTTTAATGACAGTCACACAAACAGAACGACACAATCTGAAAATATCACTCTCTAACGACAGTCGCACAAACAGAACGATACAATCTCAAATTATCACTCTTTAATGACAGTCACACAAACAGAACAATACAGTCTGAAATTATCACTCTCCACAGGCAGTCACACAAACAGAATGATACAATCTGAAATGATCACTCTCCACAGAAAGTCACACAAACAGAACGACACAATCTGAAAATATCACTCTCTAACGACAGTCGCACAAACAGAACGATACAATCTCAAATTATCACTCTTTAATGACAGTCACACAAACAGAACGACACAATCTGAAAATATCACTCTCTAACGACAGTCGCACAAACAGAACGATACAATCTCAAATTATCACTCTTTAATGACAGTCACACAAACAGAACAATACAGTCTGAAATTATCACTCTCCACAGGCAGTCACACAAACAGAATGATACAATCTGAAATTATCACTCTCCGCAGAAAGTCACACAAACAGAACGACACAATCTGAAAATATCACTCTCTAACGACAGTCGCACAAACAGAACGATACAATCTCAAATTATCACTCTTTAATGACAGTCACACAAACAGAACAATACAGTCTGAAATTATCACTCTCCACAGGCAGTCACACAAACAGAATGATACAATCTGAAATTATCACTCTCTAACGACAGTCGCACAAACAGAACGATACAATCTGAAATTATCACTCTCCACAGACAGTCACACAAACAGAACGATACAACCTGAAATTATCACTCTTTAATGACAGTCACACAAACAGAACGATACAATCTGAAATTATCACACTCCACAGGCAGTCACACAAACAGAATGATACAATCTGATATTATCACTCTCCACAGACAGTCACACAAACAGAGCGATTCAATCTGAAATTATCACTCTCTAACGACAGTCGCACAAACAGAATGATACAATCTGAAATTATCACTCTTTAATGACAGTCACACAAACAGAACGACACAATCTGAAAATATCACTCTCTAACGACAGTCGCACAAACAGAACGATACAATCTCAAATTATCACTCTTTAATGACAGTCACACAAACAGAACAATACAGTCTGAAATTATCACTCTCCACAGGCAGTCACACAAACAGAATGATACAATCTGAAATTATCACTCTCTAACGACAGTCGCACAAACAGAATGATACAATCTGAAATTATCACTCTCTAACGACAGTCGCACAAACAGAACGATACAATCTGAAATTATCTCTCCCCACACAGTCACACAAACTGAACGATACAATCTGAAATTATCACTCTCAACAGACAGTCACACAAACAGAGTGATTCAATCTGAAATTATCACTCTCTAACGACAGTCGCACAAACAGAACGATAGAATCACAAATTATCACTCTCCACAGGCAGTCACACAAACAGAATGATACAATCTGAAATTATCACTCTCTAACGACAGTCGCACAAACAGAATGATACAATCTGAAATTATCACTCTCTAACGACAGTCGCACAAACAGAACGATACAATCTGAAATTATCTCTCCCCACAGACAGTCACACAAACAGAATGATACAATCTGATATTATCACTCTCCACAAGAAAGTCACACAAACAGAACGACACAATCTGGAAATATCACTCTCTAACGACAGTCGCACAAACAGAACGATACAATCTCAAATTATCACTCTTTAATGACAGTCACACAAACAGAACGACACAATCTGAAAATATCACTCTCTAACGACAGTCGCACAAACAGAACGATACAATCTCAAATTATCACTCTTTAATGACAGTCACACAAACAGAACAATACAGTCTGAAATTATCACTCTCCACAGGCAGTCACAAAAACAGAATGATACAATCTGAAATTATCACTCTCCACAGAAAGTCACACAAACAGAACGACACAATCTGAAAATATCACTCTCTAACGACAGTCGCACAAACTGAACGATACAATCTCAAATGATCACTCTTTAATGACAGTCACACAAACAGAACGACACAATCTGAAAATATCACTCTCTAACGATAGTCGCACAAACAGAACGATACAATCTCAAATTATCACTCTTTAATGACAGTCACACAAACAGAACAATACAGTCTGAAATTATCACTCTCCACAGGCAGTCACACAAAGAGAATGATACAATCTGAAATTATCACTCTCTAACGACAGTCGCACAAACAGAACGATAGAATCACAAATTATCACTCTCCACAGGCAGTCACACAAACAGAATGATACAATCTGAAATTATCACTCTCTAACGACAGTCGCACAAACAGAACGATACAATCTGAAATTATCTCTCCCCACAGACAGTCACACAAACTGAACGATAGAATCACAAATTATCACTCTCCACAGACAGTCACACAAACAGAACGATACAACCTGAAATTATCACTCTTTAATGACAGTCACACAAACAGAACGATACAATCTGAAATTATCACACTCCACAGGCAGTCACACAAACAGAATGATACAATCTGAAATTACCACTCTCCACAGACAGTCACACAAACCGAATGATAAAACCTGAAATTATCACTCTCCACATACAGTCACACAAACAGAACGATACAATCTGAAATTATCACTCTCCACAGACAGTCACACAAACAGAGTGATTCAATCTGAATTTATCACCCTCCACAGACAGTCACACAAACAGAACGATACAATCTCAAATTATCACTCTTTAATGACAGTCACACAAACAGAACAATACAGTCTGAAATTATCACTCTCCACAGGCAGTCACACAAACAGAATGATACAATCTGAAATTATCACTCTCTAACGACAGTCGCACAAACAGAATGATACAATCTGAAATTATCAATCTCTAACGACAGTCGCACAAACAGAACGATACAATCTGAAATTATCTCTCCCCACAGACAGTCACACAAACAGAACGATACAATCTGAAATTATCACTCTCCACAGAAAGTCACACAAACCGAATGATAAAACCTGAAATTATCACTCTCCACATACAGTCACACAAACAGAACGATACAATCTGAAATTATCACTCTCCAGAGAAAGTCACACAAACAGAACGACACAATCTGAAAATATCACTCTCTAACGACAGTCGCACAAACAGAACGATACAATCTCAAATTATCACTCTTTAATGACAGTCACTCAAACAGAACGACACAATCTGAAAATATCACTCTCTAACGACAGTCGCACAAACAGAACGATACAATCTCAAATTATCACTCTTTAATGACAGTCACACAAACAGAACAATACAGTCTGAAATTATCACTCTCCACAGGCAGTCACACAAACAGAATGATACAATCTGAAATTATCACTCTCCACAGAAAGTCACACAAACAGAACGACACAATCTGAAAATATCACTCTCTAACGACAGTCGCACAAACAGAACGATACAATCTCAAATTATCACTCTTTAATGACAGTCACACAAACAGAAAGACACAATCTGAAAATATCACTCTCTAACGACAGTCGCACAAACAGAACGATACAATCTCAAATTATCACTCTTTAATGACAGTCACACAAACAGAACAATACAGTCTGAAATTATCACTCTCCACAGGCAGTCACACAAACAGAATGATACAATCTGAAATGATCACTCTCCACAGAAAGTCACACAAACAGAACGACACAATCTGAAAATATCACTCTCTAACGACAGTCGCACAAACAGAACGATACAATCTCAAATTATCACTCTTTAATGACAGTCACACAAACAGAACGACACAATCTGAAAATATCACTCTCTAACGACAGTCGCACAAACAGAACGATACAATCTCAAATTATCACTCTTTAATGACAGTCACACAAACAGAACAATACAGTCTGAAATTATCACTCTCCACAGGCAGTCACACAAACAGAATGATACAATCTGAAATGATCACTCTCCACAGAAAGTCACACAAACAGAACGACACAATCTGAAAATATCACTCTCTAACGACAGTCGCACAAACAGAATGATACAAGCTCAAATTATCACTCTTTAATGACAGTCACACAAACAGAACGACACAATCTGAAAATATCACTCTCTAACGACAGTCGCACAAACAGAACGATACAATCTCAAATTATCACTCTTTAATGACAGTCACACAAACAGAACAATACAGTCTGAAATTATCACTCTCCACAGGCAGTCACACAAACAGAATGATACAATCTGAAATTATCACTCTCTAACGACAGTCGCACAAACAGAATGATACAATCTGAAATTATCAATCTCTAACGACAGTCGCACAAACAGAACGATACAATCTGAAATTATCACTCTCCACAGACAGTCACACAAACAGAACGATACAACCTGAAATTATCACTCTATAATGACAGTCACACAAACAGAACGATACAATCTGAAATTATCACACTCCACAGGCAGTCACACAAACAGAATGATACAATCTGATATTATCACTCTCCACAGACAGTCACACAAACAGAGCGATTCAATCTGAAATTATCACTCTCTAACGACAGTCGCACAAACAGAATGATACAATCTGAAATTATCACTCTTTAATGACAGTCACACAAACAGAACGACACAATCTGAAAATATCACTAACGACAGTCGCACAAACAGAACGATACAATCTCAAATTATCACTCTTTAATGACAGTCACACAAACAGAACAATACAGTCTGAAATTATCACTCTCCACAGGCAGTCACACAAACAGAATGATACAATCTGAAATTATCACTCTCTAACGACAGTCGCACAAACAGAATGATACAATCTGAAATTATCACTCTCTAACGACAGTCGCGCAAACAGAACGATACAATCTGAAATTATCTCTCCCCACACAGTCACACAAACTGAACGATACAATCTGAAATTATCACTCTCAACAGACAGTCACACAAACAGAGTGATTCAATCTGAAATTATCACTCTCTAACGACAGTCGCACAAACAGAACGATAGAATCACAAATTATCACTCTCCACAGGCAGTCACACAAACAGAATGATACAATCTGAAATTATCACTCTCTAACGACAGTCGCACAAACAGAATGATACAATCTGAAATTATCACTCTCTAACGACAGTCGCACAAACAGAACGATACAATCTGAAATTATCTCTCCCCACAGACAGTCACACAAACAGAATGATACAATCTGAAATTATCACTCTCCACAAGAAAGTCACACAAACAGAACGACACAATCTGGAAATATCACTCTCTAACGACAGTCGCACAAACAGAACGATACAATCTCAAATTATCACTCTTTAATGACAGTCACACAAACAGAACGACACAATCTGAAAATATCACTCTCTAACGACAGTCGCACAAACAGAACGATACAATCTCAAATTAGCACTCTTTAATGACAGTCACACAAACAGAACAATACAGTCTGAAATTATCACTCTCCACAGGCAGTCACAAAAACAGAATGATACAATCTGAAATTATCACTCTCCACAGAAAGTCACACAAACAGAACGACACAATCTGAAAATATCACTCTCTAACGACAGTCGCACAAACAGAACGATACAATCTCAAATGATCACTCTTTAATGACAGTCACACAAACAGAACGACACAATCTGAAAATATCACTCTCTAACGATAGTCGCACAAACAGAACGATACAATCTCAAATTATCACTCTTTAATGACAGTCACACAAACAGAACAATACAGTCTGAAATTATCACTCTCCACAGGCAGTCACACAAAGAGAATGATACAATCTGAAATTATCACTCTCTAACGACAGTCGCACAAACAGAACGATAGAATCACAAATTATCACTCTCCACAGGCAGTCACACAAACAGAATGATACAATCTGAAATTATCACTCTCTAACGACAGTCGCACAAACAGAACGATACAATCTGAAATTATCACTCTCTAACGACAGTCGCACAAACAGAACGATACAATCTGAAATTATCTCTCCCCACAGAGTCACACAAACTGAACGATAGAATCACAAATTATCACTCTCCACAGACAGTCACACAAACAGAACGATACAACCTGAAATTATCACTCTTTAATGACAGTCACACAAACAGAACGATACAATCTGAAATTATCACACTCCACAGGCAGTCACACAAACAGAATGATACAATCTGAAATTACAACTCTCCACAGACAGTCACACAAACCGAATGATAAAACCTGAAATTATCACTCTCCACATACAGTCACACAAACAGAACGATACAATCTGAAATTATCACTCTCCACAGACAGTCACACAGAGTGATTCAATCTGAAATTATCACCCTCCACAGACAGTCACACAAACAGAACGATACAATCTCAAATTATCACTCTTTAATGACAGTCACACAAACAGAACAATACAGTCTGAAATTATCACTCTCCACAGGCAGTCACACAAACAGAATGATACAATCTGAAATTATCACTCTCTAACGACAGTCGCACAAACAGAATGATACAATCTGAAATTATCAATCTCTAACGACAGTCGCACAAACAGAACGATACAATCTGAAATTATCTCTCCCCACAGACAGTCAGACAAACAGAACGATACAATCTGAAATTATCACTCTCCACAGAAAGTCCCACAAACCGAATGATAAAACCTGAAATTATCACTCTCCACATACAGTCACACAAACAGAACGATACAATCTGAAATTATCACTCTCTAACGACAGTCGCACAAACAGAACGATACAATCTCAAATTATCACTCTTTAATGACAGTCACACAAACAGAACAATACAGTCTGAAATTATCACTCTCCACAGGCAGTCACACAAACAGAATGATACAATCTGAAATTATCACTCTCTAACGACAGTCGCACAAACAGAATGATACAATCTGAAATTATCACTCTCTAACGACAGTCGCACAAACAGAACGATACAATCTGAAATTATCTCTCCCCACAGACAGTCACACAAACTGAACGATACAATCTGAAATTATCACTCTCCACAGACAGTCACACAAACAGAGTGATTCAATCTGAAATTATCACTCTCTAACGACAGTCGCACAAACAGAACAATACAGTCTGAAATTATCACTCTCCACAGGCAGTCAAACAAACAGAACGATACAACCTGAAATTATCACTCTTTAATGACAGTCACACAAACAGAACGATACAATCTGAAATTATCACTCTCCACAGGCAGTCACACAAACAGAATGATACAATCTGAAATTATCACTCTCCACAGACAGTCACACAAACAGAGCGATTCAATCTGAAATTATCACTCTCTAACGACAGTCGCACGAACAGAATGATACAATCTGAAATTATCACTCTTTAATGACAGTCACACAAACAGAACGACACAATCTGAAAATATCACTCTCTAACGACAGTCGCACAAACAGAACGATACAATCTCAAATTATCACTCTTTAATGACAGTCACACAAACAGAACAATACAGTCTGAAATTATCACTCTCCACAGGCAATCACACAAACAGAATGATACAATCTGAAATTATCACTCTCCGCAGAAAGTCACACAAACAGAACGACACAATCTGAAAATATCACTCTCTAACGACAGTCGCACAAACAGAACGATACAATCTCAAATTATCACTCTTTAATGACAGTCACACAAACAGAACAATACAGTCTGAAATTATCACTCTCCACAGGGAGTCACACAAACAGAATGATACAATCTGAAATTATCACTCTCCACAGAAAGTCACACAAACAGAACGACACAATCTGAAAATATCACTCTCTAACGACAGTCGCACAAACAGAACGATACAATCTCAAATTATCACTCTTTAATGACAGTCACACAAACAGAACGACACAATCTGAAAATATCACTCTCTAACGACAGTCGCACAAACAGAACGATACAATCTCAAATTATCACTCTTTAATGACAGTCACACAAACAGAACAATACAGTCTGAAATTATAACTCTCCACAGGCAGTCACACAAACAGAATGATACAATCAGAAATTATCACTCTCCACAGAAAGTCACACAAACAGAACGACACAATCTGAAAATATCACTCTCTAACGACAGTCGCACAAACAGAACGATACAATCTCAAATTATCACTCTTTAATGACAGTCACACAAACAGAACGATACAATCTGAAATTATCACACTCCACAGGCAGTCACACAAACAGAATGATACAATCTGAAATTACCACTCTCCACAGACAGTCACACAAACCGAATGATAAAACCTGAAATTATCACTCTCCACATACAGTCACACAAACAGAACGATACAATCTGAAATTATCACTCTCCACAGACAGTCACACAGAGTGATTCAATCTGAAATTATCACCCTCCACAGACAGTCACACAAACAGAACGATACAATCTCAAATTATCACTCTTTAATGACAGTCACACAAACAGAACAATACAGTCTGAAATTATCACTCTCCACAGGCAGTCACACAAACAGAATGATACAATCTGAAATTATCACTCTCTAACGACAGTCGCACAAACAGAATGATACAATCTGAAATTATCACTCTCTAACGACAGTCGCACAAACAGAACGATACAATCTGAAATTATCTCTCCCCACAGACAGTCACACAAACAGAATGATACAATCTGAAATTATCACTCTCCACAAGAAAGTCACACAAACAGAACGACACAATCTGGAAATATCACTCTCTAACGACAGTCGCACAAACAGAACGATACAATCTCAAATTATCACTCTTTAATGACAGTCACACAAACAGAACGACACAATCTGAAAATATCACTCTCTAACGACAGTCGCACAAACAGAACGATACAATCTCAAATTATCACTCTTTAATGACAGTCACACAAACAGAACAATACAGTCTGAAATTATCACTCTCCACAGGCAGTCACAAAAACAGAATGATACAATCTGAAATTATCACTCTCCACAGAAAGTCACACAAACAGAACGACACAATCTGAAAATATCACTCTCTAACGACAGTCGCACAAACAGAACGATACAATCTCAAATGATCACTCTTTAATGACAGTCACACAAACAGAACGACACAATCTGAAAATATCACTCTCTAACGATAGTCGCACAAACAGAACGATACAATCTCAAATTATCACTCTTTAATGACAGTCACACAAACAGAACAATACAGTCTGAAATTATCACTCTCCACAGGCAGTCACACAAAGAGAATGATACAATCTGAAATTATCACTCTCTAACGACAGTCGCACAAACAGAACGATAGAATCACAAATTATCACTCTCCACAGGCAGTCACACAAACAGAATGATACAATCTGAAATTATCACTCTCTAACGACAGTCGCACAAACAGAACGATACAATCTGAAATTATCACTCTCTAACGACAGTCGCACAAACAGAACGATACAATCTGAAATTATCTCTCCCCACAGACAGTCACACAAACTGAACGATAGAATCACAAATTATCACTCTCCACAGACAGTCACACAAACAGAACGATACAACCTGAAATTATCACTCTTTAATGACAGTCACAGAAACAGAACGATACAATCTGAAATTATCACACTCCACAGGCAGTCACACAAACAGAATGATACAATCTGAAATTACCACTCTCCACAGACAGTCACACAAACCGAATGATAAAACCTGAAATTATCACTCTCCACATACAGTCACACAAACAGAACGATACAATCTGAAATTATCACTCTCCACAGACAGTCACACAGAGTGATTCAATCTGAAATTATCACCCTCCACAGACAGTCACACAAACAGAACGATACAATCTCAAATTATCACTCTTTAATGACAGTCACACAAACAGAACAATACAGTCTGAAATTATCACTCTCCACAGGCAGTCACACAAACAGAATGATACAATCTGAAATTATCACTCTCTAACGACAGTCGCACAAACAGAATGATACAATCTGAAATTATCAATCTCTAACGACAGTCGCACAAACAGAACGATACAATCTGAAATTATCTCTCCCCACAGACAGTCAGACAAACAGAACGATACAATCTGAAATTATCACTCTCCACAGAAAGTCCCACAAACCGAATGATAAAACCTGAAATTATCACTCTCCACATACAGTCACACAAACAGAACGATACAATCTGAAATTATCACTCTCTAACGACAGTCGCACAAACAGAACGATACAATCTCAAATTATCACTCTTTAATGACAGTCACACAAACAGAACAATACAGTCTGAAATTATCACTCTCCACAGGCAGTCACACAAACAGAATGATACAATCTGAAATTATCACTCTCTAACGACAGTCGCACAAACAGAATGATACAATCTGAAATTATCACTCTCTAACGACAGTCGCACAAACAGAACGATACAATCTGAAATTATCTCTCCCCACAGACAGTCACACAAACTGAACGATACAATCTGAAATTATCACTCTCCACAGACAGTCACACAAACAGAGTGATTCAATCTGAAATTATCACTCTCTAACGACAGTCGCACAAACAGAACAATACAGTCTGAAATTATCACTCTCCACAGGCAGTCAAACAAACAGAACGATACAACCTGAAATTATCACTCTTTAATGACAGTCACACAAACAGAACGATACAATCTGAAATTATCACTCTCCACAGGCAGTCACACAAACAGAATGATACAATCTGAAATTATCACTCTCCACAGACAGTCACACAAACAGAGCGATTCAATCTGAAATTATCACTCTCTAACGACAGTCGCACGAACAGAATGATACAATCTGAAATTATCACTCTTTAATGACAGTCACACAAACAGAACGACACAATCTGAAAATATCACTCTCTAACGACAGTCGCACAAACAGAACGATACAATCTCAAATTATCACTCTTTAATGACAGTCACACAAACAGAACAATACAGTCTGAAATTATCACTCTCCACAGGCAGTCACACAAACAGAATGATACAATCTGAAATTATCACTCTCCGCAGAAAGTCACACAAACAGAACGACACAATCTGAAAATATCACTCTCTAACGACAGTCGCACAAACAGAACGATACAATCTCAAATTATCACTCTTTAATGACAGTCACACAAACAGAACTATACAGTCTGAAATTATCACTCTCCACAGGGAGTCACACAAACAGAATGATACAATCTGAAATTATCACTCTCCACAGAAAGTCACACAAACAGAACGACACAATCTGAAAATATCACTCTCTAACGACAGTCGCACAAACAGAACGATACAATCTCAAATTATCACTCTTTAATGACAGTCACACAAACAGAACGACACAATCTGAAAATATCACTCTCTAACGACAGTCGCACAAACAGAACGATACAATCTCAAATTATCACTCTTTAATGACAGTCACACAAACAGAACGATACAATCTGAAATTATCACACTCCACAGGCAGTCACACAAACAGAATGACACAATCTGAAATTACCACTCTCCACAGACAGTCACACAAACCGAATGATAAAACCTGAAATTATCACTCTCCACATACAGTCACACAAACAGAACGATACAATCTGAAATTATCACTCTCCACAGACAGTCACACAGAGTGATTCAATCTGAAATTATCACCCTCCACAGACAGTCACACAAACAGAACGATACAATCTCAAATTATCACTCTTTAATGACAGTCACACAAACAGAACAATACAGTCTGAAATTATCACTCTCCACAGGCAGTCACACAAACAGAATGATACAATCTGAAATTATCACTCTCTAACGACAGTCGCACAAACAGAATGATACAATCTGAAATTATCAATCTCTAACGACAGTCGCACAAACAGAACGATACAATCTGAAATTATCTCTCCCCACAGACAGTCAGACAAACAGAACGATACAATCTGAAATTATCACTCTCCACAGAAAGTCCCACAAACCGAATGATAAAACCTGAAATTATCACTCTCCACATACAGTCACACAAACAGAACGATACAATCTGAAATTATCACTCTCTAACGACAGTCGCACAAACAGAACGATACAATCTCAAATTATCACTCTTTAATGACAGTCACACAAACAGAACAATACAGTCTGAAATTATCACTCTCCACAGGCAGTCACACAAACAGAATGATACAATCTGAAATTATCACTCTCTAACGACAGTCGCACAAACAGAATGATACAATCTGAAATTATCACTCTCTAACGACAGTCGCACAAACAGAACGATACAATCTGAAATTATCTCTCCCCACAGACAGTCACACAAACTGAACGATACAATCTGAAATTATCACTCTCCACAGACAGTCACACAAACAGTGATTCAATCTGAAATTATCACTCTCTAACGACAGTCGCACAAACAGAACAATACAGTCTGAAATTATCACTCTCCACAGGCAGTCAAACAAACAGAACGATACAACCTGAAATTATCACTCTTTAATGACAGTCACACAAACAGAACGATACAATCTGAAATTATCACTCTCCACAGGCAGTCACACAAACAGAATGATACAATCTGAAATTATCACTCTCCACAGACAGTCACACAAACAGAGCGATTCAATCTGAATTTATCACTCTCTAACGACAGTCGCACAAACAGAATGATACAATCTGAAATTATCACTCTTTAATGACAGTCACACAAACAGAACGACACAATCTGAAAATATCACTCTCTAACGACAGTCGCACAAACAGAACGATACAATCTCAAATTATCACTCTTTAATGACAGTCACACAAACAGAACAATACAGTCTGAAATTATCACTCTCCACAGGCAGTCACACAAACAGAATGATACAATCTGAAATTATCACTCTCCGCAGAAAGTCACACAAACACAACGACACAATCTGACAATATCACTCTCTAACGACAGTCGCACAAACAGAACGATACAATCTCAAATTATCACTCTTTAATGACAGTCACACAAACAGAACAATACAGTCTGAAATTATCACTCTCCACAGGGAGTCACACAAACAGAATGATACAATCTGAAATTATCACTCTCCACAGAAAGTCACACAAACAGAACGACACAATCTGAAAATATCACTCTCTAACGACAGTCGCACAAACAGAACGATACAATCTCAAATTATCACTCTTTAATGACAGTCACACAAACAGAACGACACAATCTGAAAATATCACTCTCTAACGACAGTCGCACAAACAGAACGATACAATCTCAAATTATCACTCTTTAATGACAGTCACACAAACAGAACAATACAGTCTGAAATTATAACTCTCCACAGGCAGTCACACAAACAGAATGATACAATCAGAAATTATCACTCTCCACAGAAAGTCACACAAACAGAACGACACAATCTGAAAATATCACTCTCTAACGACAGTCGCACAAACAGAACGATACAATCTGAAATTATCACTCTTTAATGACAGTCACAC
This sequence comes from Hemitrygon akajei, assembly GCF_048418815.1. NCBI lineage: Eukaryota > Metazoa > Chordata > Chondrichthyes > Myliobatiformes > Dasyatidae > Hemitrygon > Hemitrygon akajei. The sequence continues at coordinate 5,050,331 of NC_133149.1, forward strand.
AAACAGAACGACACAATCTGAAAATATCACTCTCTAACGACAGTCGCACAAACAGAACGATACAATCTCAAATTATCACTCTTTAATGACAGTCACACAAACAGAACAATACAGTCTGAAATTATCACTCTCCACAGGCAGTCACACAAACAGAATGATACAATCTGAAATTATCACTCTCCGCAGAAAGTCACACAAACAGAACGACACAATCTGAAAATATCACTCTCTAATGACAGTCGCACAAACAGAACGATACAATCTCAAATTATCACTCTTTAATGACAGTCACACAAACAGAACAATACAGTCTGAAATTATCACTCTCCACAGGCAGTCACACAAACAGAATGATACAATCTGAAATTATCACTCTCCACAGAAAGTCACACAAACAGAACGACACAATCTGAAAATATCACTCTCTAACGACAGTCGCACAAACAGAACGATACAATCTCAAATTATCACTCTTTAATGACAGTCACACAAACAGAACGACACAATCTGAAAATATCACTCTCTAACGACAGTCGCACAAACAGAACGATACAATCTGAAATTATCACTCTTTAATGACAGTCACACAAACAGAACAATACAGTCTGAAATTATAACTCTCCACAGGCAGTCACACAAACAGAATGATACAATCTGAAATTATCACTCTCCACAGAAAGTCACACAAACAGAACGACACAATCTGAAAATATCACTCTCTAACGACAGTCGCACAAACAGAACGATACAATCTCAAATTATCACTCTTTAATGACAGTCACACAAACAGAACGACACAATCTGAAAATATCACTCTCTAACGACAGTCGCACAAACAGAACGATACAATCTCAAATTATCACTCTTTAATGACAGTCACACAAACAGAACAATACAGTCTGAAATTATCACTCTCCACAGGCAGTCACACAAACAGAATGATACAATCTGAAATTATCACTCTCTAACGACAGTCGCACAAACAGAATGATACAATCTGAAATTATCACTCTCTAACGACAGTCGCACAAACAGAACGATACAATCTGAAATTATCTCTCCCCACAGACAGTCACACAAACTGAACGATACAATCTGAAATTATCACTCTCCGCAGAAAGTCACACAAACAGAACGACACAATCTGAAAATATCACTCTCTAACGACAGTCGCACAAACAGAACGATACAATCTCAAATTATCACTCTTTAATGACAGTCACACAAACAGAACAATACAGTCTGAAATTATCACTCTCCACAGGCAGTCACACAAACAGAATGATACAATCTGAAATTATCACTCTCCACAGAAAGTCACACAAACAGAACGACACAATCTGAAAATATCACTCTCTAACGACAGTCGCACTAACAGAACGATACAATCTCAAATTATCACTCTTTAATGACAGTCACACAAACAGAACGACACAATCTGAAAATATCACTCTCTAACGACAGTCGCACAAACAGAACGATACAATCTCAAATTATCACTCTTTAATGACAGTCACACAAACAGAACAATACAGTCTGAAATTATCACTCTCGACAGGCAGTCACACAAACAGAATGATACAATCTGAAATTATCACTCTCCACAGAAAGTCACACAAACAGAACGACACAATCTGAAAATATCACTCTCTAACGACAGTCGCACAAACAGAACGATACAATCTCAAATTATCACTCTTTAATGACAGTCACACAAACAGAACAATACAGTCTGAAATTATCACTCTCCACAGGCAGTCACACAAACAGAATGATACAATCTGAAATTATCACTCTCTAACGACAGTCGCACAAACAGAATGATACAATCTGAAATTATCACTCTCTAACGACAGTCGCACAATCAGAACGATACAATCTGAAATTATCTCTCCCCACACAGTCACACAAACTGAACGATACAATCTGAAATTATCACTCTCCACAGACAGTCACACAAACAGAGTGATTTAATCTGAAATTATCACTCTCTAACGACAGTCGCACAAACAGAACGATAGAATCACAAATTATCACTCTCCACAGGCAGTCACACAAACAGAATGATACAATCTGAAATTATCACTCTCTAACGACAGTCGCACAAACAGAATGATACAATCTGAAATTATCACTCTCCACAGCAAGTCACACAAACAGAACGACACAAACTGAAAATATCACTCTCTAACGACAGTCGCACAAACAGAACGATACAATCTCAAATTATCACTCTTTAATGACAGTCACACAAACAGAACAATACAGTCTGAAATTATCACTCTCCACAGGCAGTCACACAAACAGAATGATACAATCTGAAATTATCACTCTCTAACGACAGTCGCACAAACAGAATGATACAATCTGAAATTATCACTCTCTAACGACAGTCGCACAATCAGAACGATACAATCTGAAATTATCTCTCCCCACACAGTCACACAAACTGAACGATACAATCTGAAATTATCACTCTCCACAGACAGTCACACAAACAGAGTGATTCAATCTGAAATTATCACTCTCTAACGACAGTCGCACAAACAGAACGATAGAATCACAAATTATCACTCTCCACAGGCAGTCACACAAACAGAATGATACAATCTGAAATTATCACTCTCTAACGACAGTCGCACAAACAGAATGATACAATCTGAAATTATCACTCTCTAACGACAGTCGCACAAACAGAACGATACAATCTGAAATTATCTCTCCCCACAGACAGTCACACAAACAGAATGATACAATCTGAAATTATCACACTCCACAAGAAAGTCACACAAACAGAACGACACAATCTGAAAATATCACTCTCTAACGACAGTCGCACAAACAGAACGATACAATCTCAAATTATCACTCTTTAATGACAGTCACACAAACAGAACGACACAATCTGAAAATATCACTCTCTAACGACAGTCGCACAAACAGAACGATACAATCTCAAATTATCACTCTTTAATGACAGTCACACAAACAGAACAATACAGTCTGAAATTATCACTCTCCACAGGCAGTCACACAAACAGAACGATACAATCTCAAATTATCACTCTTTAATGACAGTCACACAAACAGAACGACACAATCTGAAAATATCACTCTCTAACGACAGTCGCACAAACAGAACGATACAATCTCAAATTATCACTCTTTAATGACAGTCACACAAACAGAACAATACAGTCTGAAATTATAACTCTCCACAGGCAGTCACACAAACAGAATGATACAATCAGAAATTATCACTCTCCACAGAAAGTCACACAAACAGAACGACACAATCTGAAAATATCACTCTCTAACGACAGTCGCACAAACAGAACGATACAATCTCAAATTATCACTCTTTAATGACAGTCACACAAACAGAACAATACAGTCTGAAATTATCACTCTCCACAGGCAGTCACACAAACAGAATGATACAATCTGAAATTATCACTCTCCGCAGAAAGTCACACAAACAGAACGACACAATCTGAAAATATCACTCTCTAATGACAGTCGCACAAACAGAACGATACAATCTCAAATTATCACTCTTTAATGACAGTCACACAAACAGAACAATACAGTCTGAAATTATCACTCTCCACAGGCAGTCACACAAAGAGAATGATACAATCTGAAATTATCACTCTCCACAGAAAGTCACACAAACAGAACGACACAATCTGAAAATATCACTCTCTAACGACAGTCGCACAAACAGAACGATACAATCTCAAATTATCACTCTTTAATGACAGTCACACAAACAGAACGACACAATCTGAAAATATCACTCTCTAACGACAGTCGCACAAACAGAACGATACAATCTGAAATTATCACTCTTTAATGACAGTCACACAAACAGAACAATACAGTCTGAAATTATAACTCTCCACAGGCAGTCACACAAACAGAATGATACAATCTGAAATTATCACTCTCCACAGAAAGTCACACAAACAGAACGACACAATCTGAAAATATCACTCTCTAACGACAGTCGCACAAACAGAACGATACAATCTCAAATTATCACTCTTTAATGACAGTCACACAAACAGAACGACACAATCTGAAAATATCACTCTCTAACGACAGTCGCACAAACAGAACGATACAATCTCAAATTATCACTCTTTAATGACAGTCACACAAACAGAACAATACAGTCTGAAATTATCACTCTCCACAGGCAGTCACACAAACAGAATGATACAATCTGAAATTATCACTCTCTAACGACAGTCGCACAAACAGAATGATACAATCTGAAATTATCACTCTCTAACGACAGTCGCACAAACAGAACGATACAATCTGAAATTATCTCTCCCCACAGACAGTCACACAAACTGAACGATACAATCTGAAATTATCACTCTCCGCAGAAAGTCACACAAACAGAACGACACAATCTGAAAATATCACTCTCTAACGACAGTCGCACAAACAGAACGATACAATCTCAAATTATCACTCTTTAATGACAGTCACACAAACAGAACAATACAGTCTGAAATTATCACTCTCCACAGGCAGTCACACAAACAGAATGATACAATCTGAAATTATCACTCTCCACAGAAAGTCACACAAACAGAACGACACAATCTGAAAATATCACTCTCTAACGACAGTCGCACTAACAGAACGATACAATCTCAAATTATCACTCTTTAATGACAGTCACACAAACAGAACGACACAATCTGAAAATATCACTCTCTAACGACAGTCGCACAAACAGAACGATACAATCTCAAATTATCACTCTTTAATGACAGTCACACAAACAGAACAATACAGTCTGAAATTATCACTCTCCACAGGCAGTCACACAAACAGAATGATACAATCTGAAATTATCACTCTCCACAGAAAGTCACACAAACAGAACGACACAATCTGAAAATATCACTCTCTAACGACAGTCGCACAAACAGAACGATACAATCTCAAATTATCACTCTTTAATGACAGTCACACAAACAGAACAATACAGTCTGAAATTATCACTCTCGACAGGCAGTCACACAAACAGAATGATACAATCTGAAATTATCACTCTCCACAGAAAGTCACACAAACAGAACGACACAATCTGAAAATATCACTCTCTAACGACAGTCGCACAAACAGAACGATACAATCTCAAATTATCACTCTTTAATGACAGTCACACAAACAGAACAATACAGTCTGAAATTATCACTCTCTAACGACAGTCGCACAAACAGAATGATACAATCTGAAATTATCACTCTCTAACGACAGTCGCACAAACAGAATGATACAATCTGAAATTATCACTCTCTAACGACAGTCGCACAATCAGAACGATACAATCTGAAATTATCTCTCCCCACACAGTCACACAAACTGAACGATACAATCTGAAATTATCACTCTCCACAGACAGTCACACAAACAGAGTGATTCAATCTGAAATTATCACTCTCTAACGACAGTCGCACAAACAGAACGATAGAATCACAAATTATCACTCTCCACAGGCAGTCACACAAACAGAATGATACAATCTGAAATTATCACTCTCTAACGACAGTCGCACAAACAGAATGATACAATCTGAAATTATCACTCTCCACAGAAAGTCACACAAACAGAACGACACAATCTGAAAATATCACTCTCTAACGACAGTCGCACAAACAGAACGATACAATCTCAAATTATCACTCTTTAATGACAGTCACACAAACAGAACAATACAGTCTGAAATTATCACTCTCCACAGGCAGTCACACAAACAGAATGATACAATCTGAAATTATCACTCTCCGCAGAAAGTCACACAAACACAACGACACAATCTGACAATATCACTCTCTAACGACAGTCGCACAAACAGAACGATACAATCTCAAATTATCACTCTTTAATGACAGTCACACAAACAGAACAATACAGTCTGAAATTATCACTCTCCACAGGGAGTCACACAAACAGAATGATACAATCTGAAATTATCACTCTCCACAGAAAGTCACACAAACAGAACGACACAATCTGAAAATATCACTCTCTAACGACAGTCGCACAAACAGAACGATACAATCTCAAATTATCACTCTTTAATGACAGTCACACAAACAGAACGACACAATCTGAAAATATCACTCTCTAACGACAGTCGCACAAACAGAACGATACAATCTCAAATTATCACTCTTTAATGACAGTCACACAAACAGAACAATACAGTCTGAAATTATCACTCTCCACAGGCAGTCACACAAACAGAATGATACAATCTGAAATTATCACTCTCTAACGACAGTCGCACAAACAGAATGATACAATCTGAAATTATCACTCTCTAACGACAGTCGCACAATCAGAACGATACAATCTGAAATTATCTCTCCCCACACAGTCACACAAACTGAACGATACAATCTGAAATTATCACTCTCCACAGACAGTCACACAAACAGAGTGATTCAATCTGAAATTATCACTCTCTAACGACAGTCGCACAAACAGAACGATAGAATCACAAATTATCACTCTCCACAGGCAGTCACACAAACAGAATGATACAATCTGAAATTATCACTCTCTAACGACAGTCGCACAAACAGAATGATACAATCTGAAATTATCACTCTCTAACGACAGTCGCACAAACAGAACGATACAATCTGAAATTATCTCTCCCCACAGACAGTCACACAAACAGAATGATACAATCTGAAATTATCACACTCCACAAGAAAGTCACACAAACAGAACGACACAATCTGAAAATATCACTCTCTAACGACAGTCGCACAAACAGAACGATACAATCTCAAATTATCACTCTTTAATGACAGTCACACAAACAGAACGACACAATCTGAAAATATCACTCTCTAACGACAGTCGCACAAACAGAACAATACAGTCTGAAATTATCACTCTCCACAGGCAGTCACACAAACAGAACGATACAATCTCAAATTATCACTCTTTAATGACAGTCACACAAACAGAACGACACAATCTGAAAATATCACTCTCTAACGACAGTCGCACAAACAGAACGATACAATCTCAAATTATCACTCTTTAATGACAGTCACACAAACAGAACAATACAGTCTGAAATTATAACTCTCCACAGGCAGTCACACAAACAGAATGATACAATCAGAAATTATCACTCTCCACAGAAAGTCACACAAACAGAACGACACAATCTGAAAATATCACTCTCTAACGACAGTCGCACAAACAGAACGATACAATCTCAAATTATCACTCTTTAATGACAGTCACACAAACAGAACAATACAGTCTGAAATTATCACTCTCCACAGGCAGTCACACAAACAGAATGATACAATCTGAAATTATCACTCTCCGCAGAAAGTCACACAAACAGAACGACACAATCTGAAAATATCACTCTCTAATGACAGTCGCACAAACAGAACGATACAATCTCAAATTATCACTCTTTAATGACAGTCACACAAACAGAACAATACAGTCTGAAATTATCACTCTCCACAGGCAGTCACACAAAGAGAATGATACAATCTGAAATTATCACTCTCCACAGAAAGTCACACAAACAGAACGACACAATCTGAAAATATCACTCTCTAACGACAGTCGCACAAACAGAACGATACAATCTCAAATTATCACTCTTTAATGACAGTCACACAAACAGAACGACACAATCTGAAAATATCACTCTCTAACGACAGTCGCACAAACAGAACGATACAATCTGAAATTATCACTCTTTAATGACAGTCACACAAACAGAACAATACAGTCTGAAATTATAACTCTCCACAGGCAGTCACACAAACAGAATGATACAATCTGAAATTATCACTCTCCACAGAAAGTCACACAAACAGAACGACACAATCTGAAAATATCACTCTCTAACGACAGTCGCACAAACAGAACGATACAATCTCAAATTATCACTCTTTAATGACAGTCACACAAACAGAACGACACAATCTGAAAATATCACTCTCTAACGACAGTCGCACAAACAGAACGATACAATCTCAAATTATCACTCTTTAATGACAGTCACACAAACAGAACAATACAGTCTGAAATTATCACTCTCCACAGGCAGTCACACAAACAGAATGATACAATCTGAAATTATCACTCTCTAACGACAGTCGCACAAACAGAATGATACAATCTGAAATTATCACTCTCTAACGACAGTCGCACAAACAGAACGATACAATCTGAAATTATCTCTCCCCACAGACAGTCACACAAACTGAACGATACAATCTGAAATTATCACTCTCCGCAGAAAGTCACACAAACAGAACGACACAATCTGAAAATATCACTCTCTAACGACAGTCGCACAAACAGAACGATACAATCTCAAATTATCACTCTTTAATGACAGTCACACAAACAGAACAATACAGTCTGAAATTATCACTCTCCACAGGCAGTCACACAAACAGAATGATACAATCTGAAATTATCACTCTCCACAGAAAGTCACACAAACAGAACGACACAATCTGAAAATATCACTCTCTAACGACAGTCGCACTAACAGAACGATACAATCTCAAATTATCACTCTTTAATGACAGTCACACAAACAGAACAATACAGTCTGAAATTATCACTCTCGACAGGCAGTCACACAAACAGAATGATACAATCTGAAATTATCACTCTCCACAGAAAGTCACACAAACAGAACGACACAATCTGAAAATATCACTCTCTAACGACAGTCGCACAAACAGAACGATACAATCTCAAATTATCACTCTTTAATGACAGTCACACAAACAGAACAATACAGTCTGAAATTATCACTCTCTAACGACAGTCGCACAAACAGAATGATACAATCTGAAATTATCACTCTCTAACGACAGTCGCACAAACAGAATGATACAATCTGAAATTATCACTCTCTAACGACAGTCGCACAATCAGAACGATACAATCTGAAATTATCTCTCCCCACACAGTCACACAAACTGAACGATACAATCTGAAATTATCACTCTCCACAGACAGTCACACAAACAGAGTGATTCAATCTGAAATTATCACTCTCTAACGACAGTCGCACAAACAGAACGATAGAATCACAAATTATCACTCTCCACAGGCAGTCACACAAACAGAATGATACAATCTGAAATTATCACTCTCTAACGACAGTCGCACAAACAGAATGATACAATCTGAAATTATCACTCTCCACAGAAAGTCACACAAACAGAACGACACAATCTGAAAATATCACTCTCTAACGACAGTCGCACAAACAGAACGATACAATCTCAAATTATCACTCTTTAATGACAGTCACACAAACAGAACAATACAGTCTGAAATTATCACTCTCCACAGGCAGTCACACAAACAGAATGATACAATCTGAAATTATCACTCTCCGCAGAAAGTCACACAAACACAACGACACAATCTGACAATATCACTCTCTAACGACAGTCGCACAAACAGAACGATACAATCTCAAATTATCACTCTTTAATGACAGTCACACAAACAGAACAATACAGTCTGAAATTATCACTCTCCACAGGGAGTCACACAAACAAAATGATACAATCTGAAATTATCACTCTCCACAGAAAGTCACACAAACAGAACGACACAATCTGAAAATATCACTCTCTAACGACAGTCGCACAAACAGAACGATACAATCTCAAATTATCACTCTTTAATGACAGTCACACAAACAGAACGACACAATCTGAAAATATCACTCTCTAACGACAGTCGCACAAACAGAACGATACAATCTCAAATTATCACTCTTTAATGACAGTCACACAAACAGAACAATACAGTCTGAAATTATAACTCTCCACAGGCAGTCACACAAACAGAATGATACAATCAGAAATTATCACTCTCCACAGAAAGTCACACAAACAGAACGACACAATCTGAAAATATCACTCTCTAACGACAGTCGCACAAACAGAACGATACAATCTGAAATTATCACTCTTTAATGACAGTCACACAAACAGAACGACACAATCTGAAAATATCACTCTCTAACGACAGTCGCACAAACAGAACGATACAATCTCAAATTATCACTCTTTAATGACAGTCACACAAACAGAACAATACAGTCTGAAATTATCACTCTCCACAGGCAGTCACACAAACAGAATGATACAAACTGAAATTATCACTCTCCGCAGAAAGTCACACAAACAGAACGACACAATCTGAAAATATCACTCTCTAATGACAGTCGCACAAACAGAACGATACAATCTCAAATTATCACTCTTTAATGACAGTCACACAAACAGAACAATACAGTCTGAAATTATCACTCTCCACAGGCAGTCACACAAACAGAATGATACAATCTGAAATTATCACTCTCCACAGAAAGTCACACAAACAGAACGACACAATCTGAAAATATCACTCTCTAACGACAGTCGCACAAACAGAACGATACAATCTCAAATTATCACTCTTTAATGACAGTCACACAAACAGAACGACACAATCTGAAAATATCACTCTCTAACGACAGTCGCACAAACAGAACGATACAATCTGAAATTATCACTCTTTAATGACAGTCACACAAACAGAACAATACAGTCTGAAATTATAACTCTCCACAGGCAGTCACACAAACAGAATGATACAATCTGAAATTATCACTCTCCACAGAAAGTCACACAAACAGAACGACACAATCTGAAAATATCACTCTCTAACGACAGTCGCACAAACAGAACGATACAATCTCAAATTATCACTCTTTAATGACAGTCACACAAACAGAACGACACAATCTGAAAATATCACTCTCTAACGACAGTCGCACAAACAGAACGATACAATCTCAAATTATCACTCTTTAATGACAGTCACACAAACAGAACAATACAGTCTGAAATTATCACTCTCCACAGGCAGTCACACAAACAGAATGATACAATCTGAAATTATCACTCTCTAACGACAGTCGCACAAACAGAATGATACAATCTGAAATTATCACTCTCTAACGACAGTCGCACAAACAGAACGATACAATCTGAAATTATCTCTCCCCACAGACAGTCACACAAACTGAACGATACAATCTGAAATTATCACTCTCCGCAGAAAGTCACACAAACAGAACGACACAATCTGAAAATATCACTCTCTAACGACAGTCGCACAAACAGAACGATACAATCTCAAATTATCACTCTTTAATGACAGTCACACAAACAGAACAATACAGTCTGAAATTATCACTCTCCACAGGCAGTCACACAAACAGAATGATACAATCTGAAATTATCACTCTCCACAGAAAGTCACACAAACAGAACGACACAATCTGAAAATATCACTCTCTAACGACAGTCGCACTAACAGAACGATACAATCTCAAATTATCACTCTTTAATGACAGTCACACAAACAGAACGACACAATCTGAAAATATCACTCTCTAACGATAGTCGCACAAACAGAACGATACAATCTCAAATTATCACTCTTTAATGACAGTCACACAAACAGAACAATACAGTCTGAAATTATCACTCTCGACAGGCAGTCACACAAACAGAATGATACAATCTGAAATTATCACTCTCCACAGAAAGTCACACAAACAGAACGACACAATCTGAAAATATCACTCTCTAACGACAGTCGCACAAACAGAACGATACAATCTCAAATTATCACTCTTTAATGACAGTCACACAAACAGAACAATACAGTCTGAAATTATCACTCTCCACAGGCAGTCACACAAACAGAATGATACAATCTGAAATTATCACTCTCTAACGACAGTCGCACAAACAGAATGATACAATCTGAAATTATCACTCTCTAACGACAGTCGCACAATCAGAACGATACAATCTGAAATTATCTCTCCCCACACAGTCACACAAACTGAACGATACAATCTGAAATTATCACTCTCCACAGACAGTCACACAAACAGAGTGATTCAATCTGAAATTATCACTCTCTAACGACAGTCGCACAAACAGAACGATAGAATCACAAATTATCACTCTCCACAGGCAGTCACACAAACAGAATGATACAATCTGAAATTATCACTCTCTAACGACAGTCGCACAAACAGAATGATACAATCTGAAATTATCACTCTCCACAGAAAGTCACTCAAACAGAACGACACAAACTGAAAATATCACTCTCTAACGACAGTCGCACAAACAGAACGATACAATCTCAAATTATCACTCTTTAATGACAGTCACACAAACAGAACAATACAGTCTGAAATTATCACTCTCCACAGGCAGTCACACAAACAGAATGATACAATCTGAAATTATCACTCTCTAACGACAGTCGCACAAACAGAATGATACAATCTGAAATTATCACTCTCTAACGACAGTCGCACAATCAGAACGATACAATCTGAAATTATCTCTCCCCACACAGTCACACAAACTGAACGATACAATCTGAAATTATCACTCTCCACAGACAGTCACACAAACAGAGTGATTCAATCTGAAATTATCACTCTCTAACGACAGTCGCACAAACAGAACGATAGAATCACAAATTATCACTCTCCACAGGCAGTCACACAAACAGAATGATACAATCTGAAATTATCACTCTCTAACGACAGTCGCACAAACAGAATGATACAATCTGAAATTATCACTCTCTAACGACAGTCGCACAAACAGAACGATACAATCTGAAATTATCTCTCCCCACAGACAGTCACACAAACAGAATGATACAATCTGAAATTATCACACTCCACAAGAAAGTCACACAAACAGAACGACACAATCTGAAAATATCACTCTCTAACGACAGTCGCACAAACAGAACGATACAATCTCAAATTATCACTCTTTAATGACAGTCACACAAACAGAACGACACAATCTGAAAATATCACTCTCTAACGACAGTCGCACAAACAGAACGATACAATCTGAAATTATCACTCTTTAATGACAGTCACACAAACAGAACAATACAGTCTGAAATTATCACTCTCCACAGGCAGTCACACAAACAGAACGATACAATCTCAAATTATCACTCTTTAATGACAGTCACACAAACAGAACGACACAATCTGAAAATATCACTCTCTAACGACAGTCGCACAAACAGAACGATACAATCTCAAATTATCACTCTTTAATGACAGTCACACAAACAGAACAATACAGTCTGAAATTATAACTCTCCACAGGCAGTCACACAAACAGAATGATACAATCAGAAATTATCACTCTCCACAGAAAGTCACACAAACAGAACGACACAATCTGAAAATATCACTCTCTAACGACAGTCGCACAAACAGAACGATACAATCTCAAATTATCACTCTTTAATGACAGTCACACAAACAGAACAATACAGTCTGAAATTATCACTCTCCACAGGCAGTCACACAAACAGAATGATACAATCTGAAATTATCACTCTCCGCAGAAAGTCACACAAACAGAACGACACAATCTGAAAATATCACTCTCTAATGACAGTCGCACAAACAGAACGATACAATCTCAAATTATCACTCTTTAATGACAGTCACACAAACAGAACAATACAGTCTGAAATTATCACTCTCCACAGGCAGTCACACAAACAGAATGATACAATCTGAAATTATCACTCTCCACAGAAAGTCACACAAACAGAACGACACAATCTGAAAATATCACTCTCTAACGACAGTCGCACAAACAGAACGATACAATCTGAAAATATCACTCTCTAACGACAGTCGCACAAACAGAACGATACAATCTGAAATTATCACTCTTTAATGACAGTCACACAAACAGAACAATACAGTCTGAAATTATAACTCTCCACAGGCAGTCACACAAACAGAATGATACAATCTGAAATTATCACTCTCCACAGAAAGTCACACAAACAGAACGACACAATCTGAAAATATCACTCTCTAACGACAGTCGCACAAACAGAACGATACAATCTCAAATTATCACTCTTTAATGACAGTCACACAAACAGAACGACACAATCTGAAAATATCACTCTCTAACGACAGTCGCACAAACAGAACGATACAATCTCAAATTATCACTCTTTAATGACAGTCACACAAACAGAACAATACAGTCTGAAATTATCACTCTCCACAGGCAGTCACACAAACAGAATGATACAATCTGAAATTATCACTCTCTAACGACAGTCGCACAAACAGAATGATACAATCTGAAATTATCACTCTCTAACGACAGTCGCACAAACAGAACGATACAATCTGAAATTATCTCTCCCCACAGACAGTCACACAAACTGAACGATACAATCTGAAATTATCACTCTCCGCAGAAAGTCACACAAACAGAACGACACAATCTGAAAATATCACTCTCTAACGACAGTCGCACAAACAGAACGATACAATCTCAAATTATCACTCTTTAATGACAGTCACACAAACAGAACAATACAGTCTGAAATTATCACTCTCCACAGGCAGTCACACAAACAGAATGATACAATCTGAAATTATCACTCTCCACAGAAAGTCACACAAACAGAACGACACAATCTGAAAATATCACTCTCTAACGACAGTCGCACAAACAGAACGATACAATCTCAAATTATCACTCTTTAATGACAGTCACACAAACAGAACAATACAGTCTGAAATTATCACTCTCCACAGGCAGTCACACAAACAGAATGATACAATCTGAAATTATCACTCTCCGCAGAAAGTCACACAAACAGAACGACACAATCTGAAAATATCACTCTCTAATGACAGTCGCACAAACAGAACGATACAATCTCAAATTATCACTCTTTAATGACAGTCACACAAACAGAACAATACAGTCTGAAATTATCACTCTCCACAGGCAGTCACACAAACAGAATGATACAATCTGAAATTATCACTCTCCACAGAAAGTCACACAAACAGAACGACACAATCTGAAAATATCACTCTCTAACGACAGTCGCACAAACAGAACGATACAATCTGAAAATATCACTCTCTAACGACAGTCGCACAAACAGAACGATACAATCTGAAATTATCACTCTTTAATGACAGTCACACAAACAGAACAATACAGTCTGAAATTATAACTCTCCACAGGCAGTCACACAAACAGAATGATACAATCTGAAATTATCACTCTCCACAGAAAGTCACACAAACAGAACGACACAATCTGAAAATATCACTCTCTAACGACAGTCGCACAAACAGAACGATACAATCTCAAATTATCACTCTTTAATGACAGTCACACAAACAGAACGACACAATCTGAAAATATCACTCTCTAACGACAGTCGCACAAACAGAACGATACAATCTCAAATTATCACTCTTTAATGACAGTCACACAAACAGAACAATACAGTCTGAAATTATCACTCTCCACAGGCAGTCACACAAACAGAATGATACAATCTGAAATTATCACTCTCTAACGACAGTCGCACAAACAGAATGATACAATCTGAAATTATCACTCTCTAACGACAGTCGCACAAACAGAACGATACAATCTGAAATTATCTCTCCCCACAGACAGTCACACAAACTGAACGATACAATCTGAAATTATCACTCTCCGCAGAAAGTCACACAAACAGAACGACACAATCTGAAAATATCACTCTCTAACGACAGTCGCACAAACAGAACGATACAATCTCAAATTATCACTCTTTAATGACAGTCACACAAACAGAACAATACAGTCTGAAATTATCACTCTCCACAGGCAGTCACACAAACAGAATGATACAATCTGAAATTATCACTCTCCACAGAAAGTCACACAAACAGAACGACACAATCTGAAAATATCACTCTCTAACGACAGTCGCACTAACAGAACGATACAATCTCAAATTATCACTCTTTAATGACAGTCACACAAACAGAACGACACAATCTGAAAATATCACTCTCTAACGACAGTCGCACAAACAGAACGATACAATCTCAAATTATCACTCTTTAATGACAGTCACACAAACAGAACAATACAGTCTGAAATTATCACTCTCCACAGGCAGTCACACAAACAGAATGATACAATCTGAAATTATCACTCTCCACAGAAAGTCACACAAACAGAACGACACAATCTGAAAATATCACTCTCTAACGACAGTCGCACAAACAGAACGATACAATCTCAAATTATCACTCTTTAATGACAGTCACACAAACAGAACAATACAGTCTGAAATTATCACTCTCGACAGGCAGTCACACAAACAGAATGATACAATCTGAAATTATCACTCTCCACAGAAAGTCACACAAACAGAACGACACAATCTGAAAATATCACTCTCTAACGACAGTCGCACAAACAGAACGATACAATCTCAAATTATCACTCTTTAATGACAGTCACACAAACAGAACAATACAGTCTGAAATCATCACTCTCTAACGACAGTCGCACAAACAGAATGATACAATCTGAAATTATCACTCTCTAACGACAGTCGCACAAACAGAATGATACAATCTGAAATTATCACTCTCTAACGACAGTCGCACAATCAGAACGATACAATCTGAAATTATCTCTCCCCACACAGTCACACAAACTGAACGATACAATCTGAAATTATCACTCTCCACAGACAGTCACACAAACAGAGTGATTCAATCTGAAATTATCACTCTCTAACGACAGTCGCACAAACAGAACGATAGAATCACAAATTATCACTCTCCACAGGCAGTCACACAAACAGAATGATACAATCTGAAATTATCACTCTCTAACGACAGTCGCACAAACAGAATGATACAATCTGAAATTATCACTCTCCACAGAAAGTCACACAAACAGAACGACACAATCTGAAAATATCACTCTCTAACGACAGTCGCACAAACAGAACGATACAATCTCAAATTATCACTCTTTAATGACAGTCACACAAACAGAACAATACAGTCTGAAATTATCACTCTCCACAGGCAGTCACACAAACAGAATGATACAATCTGAAATTATCACTCTCTAACGACAGTCGCACAAACAGAATGATACAATCTGAAATTATCACTCTCTAACGACAGTCGCACAATCAGAACGATACAATCTGAAATTATCTCTCCCCACACAGTCACACAAACTGAACGATACAATCTGAAATTATCACTCTCCACAGACAGTCACACAAACAGAGTGATTCAATCTGAAATTATCACTCTCTAACGACAGTCGCACAAACAGAACGATAGAATCACAAATTATCACTCTCCACAGGCAGTCACACAAACAGAATGATACAATCTGAAATTATCACTCTCTAACGACAGTCGCACAAACAGAATGATACAATCTGAAATTATCACACTCTAACGACAGTCGCACGAACAGAACGATACAATCTGAAATTATCTCTCCCCACAGACAGTCACACAAACAGAATGATACAATCTGAAATTATCACACTCCACAAGAAAGTCACACAAACAGAACGACACAATCTGAAAATATCACTCTCTAACGACAGTCGCACAAACAGAACGATACAATCTCAAATTATCACTCTTTAATGACAGTCACACAAACAGAACGACACAATCTGAAAATATCACTCTCTAACGACAGTCGCACAAACAGAACGATACAATCTCAAATTATCACTCTTTAATGACAGTCACACAAACAGAACAATACAGTCTGAAATTATCACTCTCCACAGGCAGTCACACAAACAGAATGATACAATCTGAAATTATCACTCTCTAACGACAGTCGCACAAACAGAACGATACAATCTGAAATTATCACTCTCTAACGACAGTCGCACAAACAGAACGATACAATCTGAAATTATCTCTCCCCACAGACAGTCACACAAACTGAACGATAGAATCACAAATTATCACTCTCCACAGACAGTCACACAAACAGAACGATACAACCTGAAATTATCACTCTTTAATGACAGTCACACAAACAGAACGATACAATCTGAAATTATCACACTCCACAGGCAGTCACACAAACAGAATGATACAATCTGAAATTATCACTCTCCACAGACAGTCACACAAACCGATTGATAAAACCTGAAATTATCACTCTCCACATACAGTCACACAAACAGAACGATACAATCTGAAATTATCACTCTCCACAGACAGTCACACAGAGTGATTCAATCTGAAATTATCATCCTCCACAGACAGTCACACAAACAGAACGATACAATCTCAAATTATCACTCTTTAATGACAGTCACACAAACAGAACAATACAGTCTGAAATTATCACTCTCCACAGGCAGTCACACAAACAGAATGATACAATCTGAAATTATCACTCTCTAACGACAGTCGCACAAACAGAACGACACAATCTGAAAATATCACTCTCTAACGACAGTCGCACAAACAGAACGATACAATCTCAAATTATCACTCTTTAATGACAGTCACACAAACAGAACAATACAGTCTGAAATTATCTCTCCCCACAGACAGTCACACAAACTGAACGATAGAATCACAAATTATCACTCTCCACAGGCAGTCACACAAACAGAACGATACAATCTGAAATTATCTCTCCCCACAGACAGTCACACAAACTGAACGATAGAATCACAAATTATCACTCTTCACAGACAGTCACACAAACAGAACGATACAACCTGAAATTATCACTCTTTAATGACAGTCACACAAACAGAACAATACAGTCTGAAATTATCACTCTCCACAGGCAGTCACACAAACAGAATGATACAATCTGAAATTATCACTCTCCACAGAAAGTCACACAAACAGAACGACACAATCTGAAAATATCACTCTCTAACGACAGTCGCACAAACAGAACGATACAATCTCAAATTATCACTCTTTAATGACAGTCACACAAACAGAACAATACAGTCTGAAATTATCACTCCCCACAGGCAGTCACACAAACAGAATGATACAATCTGAAATTATCACTCTCCACAGAAAGTCACACAAACAGAACGATACAATCTGAAAATATCACTCTCTAACGACAGTCGCACAAACAGAACGATACAATCTCAAATTATCACTCTTTAATGACAGTCACACAAACAGAACAATACAGTCTGAAATTATCACTCTCCACAGGCAGTCACACAAACAGAATGATACAATCTGAAATTTTCACTCTCTAACGACAGTCGCACAAACAGAATGATACAATCTGAAATTATCACTCTCTAACGACAGTCGCACAAACAGAACGATACAATCTGAAATTATCTCTCCCCACACAGTCACACAAACTGAACGATACAATCTGAAATTATCACTCTCCACAGACAGTCACACAAACAGAGTGATTCAATCTGAAATTATCACTCTCTAACGACAGTCGCACAAACAGAACGATACAATCTCAAATTATCACTCTTTAATGACAGTCACACAAACAGAACGATACAATCTGAAATTATCACTCTCTAACGACAGTCGCACAAACAGAATGATACAATCTGAAATTATCACTCTCTAACGACAGTCGCACAAACAGAACGATACAATCAGAAATTATCTCTCCCCACAGACAGTCACACAAACAGAATGATACAATCTGAAATTATCACTCTCCACAAGAAAGTCACACAAACAGAACGACACAATCTGAAAATATCACTCTCTAACGACAGTCGCACAAACAGAACGATACAATCTCAAATTATCACTCTTTAATGACAGTCACACAAACAGAACAATACAGTCTGAAATTATCACTCTCCACAGGCAGTCACACAAACAGAATGATACAATCTGAAATTATCACTCTCCACAGAAAGTCACACAAACAGAACGACACAATCTGAAAATATCACTCTCTAACGACAGTCGCACTAACAGAACGATACAATCTCAAATTATCACTCTTTAATGACAGTCACACAAACGGAACGACACAATCTGAAAATATCACTCTCTAACGACAGTCGCACAAACAGAACGATACAATCTCAAATTATCACTCTTTAATGACAGTCACACAAACAGAACAATACAGTCTGAAATTATCACTCTCCACAGGCAGTCACACAAACAGAATGATACAATCTGAAATTATCACTCTCCACAGAAAGTCACACAAACAGAACGACACAATCTGAAAATATCACTCTCTAACGACAGTCGCACAAACAGAACGATACAATCTCAAATTATCACTCTTTAATGACAGTCACACAAACAGAACAATACAGTCTGAAATTATCACTCTCGACAGGCAGTCACACAAACAGAATGATACAATCTGAAATTATCACTCTCCACAGAAAGTCACACAAACAGAACGACACAATCTGAAAATATCACTCTCTAACGACAGTCGCACAAACAGAACGATACAATCTCAAATTATCACTCTTTAATGACAGTCACACAAACAGAACAATACAGTCTGAAATTATCACTCTCCACAGGCAGTCACACAAACAGAATGATACAATCTGAAATTATCACTCTCTAACGACAGTCGCACAAACAGAACGACACAATCTGAAAATATCACTCTCTAACGACAGTCGCACAAACAGAACGATACAATCTCAAATTATCACTCTTTAATGACAGTCACACAAACAGAACAATACAGTCTGAAATTATCTCTCCCCACAGACAGTCACACAAACTGAACGATAGAATCACAAATTATCACTCTCCACAGGCGGTCACACAAACAGAACGATACAATCTGAAATTATCTCTCCCCACAGACAGTCACACAAACTGAACGATAGAATCACAAATTATCACTCTTCACAGACAGTCACACAAACAGAACGATACAACCTGAAATTATCACTCTTTAATGACAGTCACACAAACAGAACAATACAGTCTGAAATTATCACTCTCCACAGGCAGTCACACAAACAGAATGATACAATCTGAAATTATCACTCTCCACAGAAAGTCACACAAACAGAACGACACAATCTGAAAATATCACTCTCTAACGACAGTCGCACAAACAGAACGATACAATCTCAAATTATCACTCTTTAATGACAGTCACACAAACAGAACAATACAGTCTGAAATTATCACTCTCCACAGGCAGTCACACAAACAGAACGATACAATCAGAAATTATCTCTCCCCACAGACAGTCACACAAACAGAATGATACAATCTGAAATTATCACTCTCCACAAGAAAGTCACACAAACAGAACGACACAATCTGAAAATATCACTCTCTAACGACAGTCGCACAAACAGAACGATACAATCTCAAATTATCACTCTTTAATGACAGTCACACAAACAGAACAATACAGTCTGAAATTATCACTCTCCACAGGCAGTCACACAAACAGAATGATACAATCTGAAATTATCACTCTCCACAGAAAGTCACACAAACAGAACGACACAATCTGAAAATATCACTCTCTAACGACAGTCGCACTAACAGAACGATACAATCTCAAATTATCACTCTTTAATGACAGTCACACAAACGGAACGACACAATCTGAAAATATCACTCTCTAACGACAGTCGCACAAACAGAACGATACAATCTCAAATTATCACTCTTTAATGACAGTCACACAAACAGAACAATACAGTCTGAAATTATCACTCTCCACAGGCAGTCACACAAACAGAATGATACAATCTGAAATTATCACTCTCCACAGAAAGTCACACAAACAGAACGACACAATCTGAAAATATCACTCTCTAACGACAGTCGCACAAACAGAACGATACAATCTCAAATTATCACTCTTTAATGACAGTCACACAAACAGAACAATACAGTCTGAAATTATCACTCTCGACAGGCAGTCACACAAACAGAATGATACAATCTGAAATTATCACTCTCCACAGAAAGTCACACAAACAGAACGACACAATCTGAAAATATCACTCTCTAACGACAGTCGCACAAACAGAACGATACAATCTCAAATTATCACTCTTTAATGACAGTCACACAAACAGAACAATACAGTCTGAAATTATCACTCTCCACAGGCAGTCACACAAACAGAATGATACAATCTGAAATTATCACTCTCTAACGACAGTCGCACAAACAGAACGACACAATCTGAAAATATCACTCTCTAACGACAGTCGCACAAACAGAACGATACAATCTCAAATTATCACTCTTTAATGACAGTCACACAAACAGAACAATACAGTCTGAAATTATCTCTCCCCACAGACAGTCACACAAACTGAACGATAGAATCACAAATTATCACTCTCCACAGGCGGTCACACAAACAGAACGATACAATCTGAAATTATCTCTCCCCACAGACAGTCACACAAACTGAACGATAGAATCACAAATTATCACTCTTCACAGACAGTCACACAAACAGAACGATACAACCTGAAATTATCACTCTTTAATGACAGTCACACAAACAGAACAATACAGTCTGAAATTATCACTCTCCACAGGCAGTCACACAAACAGAATGATACAATCTGAAATTATCACTCTCCACAGAAAGTCACACAAACAGAACGACACAATCTGAAAATATCACTCTCTAACGACAGTCGCACAAACAGAACGATACAATCTCAAATTATCACTCTTTAATGACAGTCACACAAACAGAACAATACAGTCTGAAATTATCACTCTCCACAGGCAGTCACACAAACAGAATGATACAATCTGAAATTTTCACTCTCTAACGACAGTCGCACAAACAGAATGATACAATCTGAAATTATCACTCTCTAACGACAGTCGCACAAACAGAACGATACAATCTGAAATTATCTCTCCCCACACAGTCACACAAACTGAACGATACAATCTGAAATTATCACTCTCCACAGACAGTCACACAAACAGAGTGATTCAATCTGAAATTATCACTCTCTAACGACAGTCGCACAAACAGAACGATACAATCTCAAATTATCACTCTTTAATGACAGTCACACAAACAGAACGATACAATCTGAAATTATCACTCTCTAACGACAGTCGCACAAACAGAATGATACAATCTGAAATTATCACTCTCTAACGACAGTCGCACAAACAGAACGATACAATCAGAAATTATCTCTCCCCACAGACAGTCACACAAACAGAATGATACAATCTGAAATTATCACTCTCCACAAGAAAGTCACACAAACAGAACGACACAATCTGAAAATATCACTCTCTAACGACAGTCGCACAAACAGAACGATACAATCTCAAATTATCACTCTTTAATGACAGTCACACAAACAGAACGACACAATCTGAAAATATCACTCTCTAACGACAGTCGCACAAACAGAACGATACAATCTCAAATTATCACTCTTTAATGACAGTCACACAAACAGAACAATACAGTCTGAAAATATCACTCTCCACAGGCAGTCACAAAAACAGAATGATACAATCTGAAATTATCACTCTCCACAGAAAGTCACACAAACAGAACGACACAATCTGAAAATATCACTCTCTAACGACAGTCGCACAAACAGAACGATACAATCTCAAATGATCACTCTTTAATGACAGTCACACAAACAGAACGACACAATCTGAAAATATCACTCTCTAACGACAGTCGCACAAACAGAACGATACAATCTCAAATTATCACTCTTTAATGACAGTCACACAAACAGAACAATACAGTCTGAAATTATCACTCTCCACAGGCAGTCACACAAAGAGAATGATACAATCTGAAATTATCACTCTCTAACGACAGTCGCACAAACAGAACGATAGAATCACAAATTATCACTCTCCACAGGCAGTCACACAAACAGAATGATACAATCTGAAATTATCACTCTCTAACGACAGTCGCACAAACAGAACGATACAATCTGAAATTATCACTCTCTAACGACAGTCGCACAAACAGAACGATACAATCTGAAATTATCTCTCCCCACAGACAGTCACACAAACTGAACGATAGAATCACAAATTATCACTCTCCACAGACAGTCACACAAACAGAACGATACAACCTGAAATTATCACTCTTTAATGACAGTCACACAAACAGAACGATACAATCTGAAATTATCACACTCCACAGGCAGTCACACAAACAGAATGATACAATCTGAAATTATCACTCTCCACAGACAGTCACACAAATCGAATGATAAAACCTGAAATTATCACTCTCCACATACAGTCACACAAACAGAACGATACAATCTGAAATTATCACTCTCCACAGACAGTCACACAAACAGAGTGATTCAATCTGAAATTATCACCCTCCACAGACAGTCACACAAACAGAACGATACAATCTCAAATTATCACTCTTTAAAGACAGTCACACAAACAGAACAATACAGTCTGAAATTATCACTCTCCACAGGCAGTCACACAAACAGAATGATACAATCTGAAATTATCACTCTCTAACGACAGTCGCACAAACAGAATGATACAATCTGAAATTATCACTCTCTAACGACAGTCGCACAAACAGAACGATACAATCTGAAATTATCTCTCCCCACACAGTCACACAAACTGAACGATACAATCTGAAATTATCACTCTCCACAGACAGTCACACAAACAGAGTGATTCAATCTGAAATTATCACTCTCTAACGACAGTCGCACAAACAGAACGATAGAATCACAAATTATCACTCTCCACAGGCAGTCACACAAACAGAATGATACAATCTGAAATTATCACTCTCTAACGACAGTCGCACAAACAGAATGATACAATCTGAAATTATCACTCTCTAACGACAGTCGCACAAACAGAACGATACAATCAGAAATTGTCTCTCCCCACAGACAGTCACACAAACAGAATGATACAATCTGAAATTATCACTCTCCACAAGAAAGTCACACAAACAGAACGACACAATCTGAAAATATCACTCTCTAACGACAGTCGCACAAACAGAACGATACAATCTCAAATTATCACTCTTTAATGACAGTCACACAAACAGAACGACACAATCTGAAAATATCACTCTCTAACGACAGTCGCACAAACAGAACGATACAATCTCAAATTATCACTCTTTAATGACAGTCACACAAACAGAACAATACAGTCTGAAATTATCACTCTCCACAGGCAGTCACACAAAGAGAATGATACAATCTGAAATTATCACTCTCTAACGACAGTCGCACAAACAGAACGATAGAATCACAAATTATCACTCTCCACAGGCAGTCACACAAACAGAATGATACAATCTGAAATTATCACTCTCTAACGACAGTCGCACAAACAGAACGATACAATCTGAAATTATCACTCTCTAACGACAGTCGCACAAACAGAACGATACAATCTGAAATTATCTCTCCCCACAGACAGTCACACAAACTGAACGATAGAATCACAAATTATCACTCTCCACAGACAGTCACACAAACAGAACGATACAACCTGAAATTATCACTCTTTAATGACAGTCACACAAACAGAACGATACAATCTGAAATTATCACACTCCACAGGCAGTCACACAAACAGAATGATACAATCTGAAATTATCACTCTCCACAGACAGTCACACAAATCGAATGATAAAACCTGAAATTATCACTCTCCACATACAGTCACACAAACAGAACGATACAATCTGAAATTATCACTCTCCACAGACAGTCACACAAACAGAGTGATTCAATCTGAAATTATCACCCTCCACAGACAGTCACACAAACAGAACGATACAATCTCAAATTATCACTCTTTAATGACAGTCACACAAACAGAACAATACAGTCTGAAATTATCACTCTCCACAGGCAGTCACACAAACAGAATGATACAATCTGAAATTATCACTCTCTAACGACAGTCGCACAAACAGAATGATACAATCTGAAATTATCACTCTCTAACGACAGTCGCACAAACAGAACGATACAATCTGAAATTATCTCTCCCCACACAGTCACACAAACTGAACGATACAATCTGAAATTATCACTCTCCACAGACAGTCACACAAACAGAGTGATTCAATCTGAAATTATCACTCTCTAACGACAGTCGCACAAACAGAACGATAGAATCACAAATTATCACTCTCCACAGGCAGTCACACAAACAGAATGATACAATCTGAAATTATCACTCTCTAACGACAGTCGCACAAACAGAATGATACAATCTGAAATTATCACTCTCTAACGACAGTCGCACAAACAGAACGATACAATCAGAAATTGTCTCTCCCCACAGACAGTCACACAAACAGAATGATACAATCTGAAATTATCACTCTCCACAAGAAAGTCACACAAACAGAACGACACAATCTGAAAATATCACTCTCTAACGACAGTCGCACAAACAGAACGATACAATCTCAAATTATCACTCTTTAATGACAGTCACACAAACAGAACGACACAATCTGAAAATATCACTCTCTAACGACAGTCGCACAAACAGAACGATACAATCTCAAATTATCACTCTTTAATGACAGTCACACAAACAGAACAATACAGTCTGAAAATATCACTCTCCACAGGCAGTCACAAAAACAGAATGATACAATCTGAAATTATCACTCTCCACAGAAAGTCACACAAACAGAACGACACAATCTGAAAATATCACTCTCTAACGACAGTCGCACAAACAGAACGATACAATCTCAAATGATCACTCTTTAATGACAGTCACACAAACAGAACGACACAATCTGAAAATATCACTCTCTAACGACAGTCGCACAAACAGAACGATACAATCTCAAATTATCACTCTTTAATGACAGTCACACAAAGAACAATACAGTCTGAAATTATCACTCTCCACAGGCAGTCACACAAACAGAGTGATTCAATCTGAAATTATCACTCTCTAACGACAGTCGCACAAACAGAATGATACAATCTGAAATTATCACTCTCTAACGACAGTCGCACAAACAGAACGATACAATCAGAAATTATCTCTCCCCACAGACAGTCACACAAACAGAATGATACAATCTGAAATTATCACTCTCCACAAGAAAGTCACACAAACAGAACGACACAATCTGAAAATATCACTCTCTAACGACAGTCGCACAAACAGAACGATACAATCTCAAATTATCACTCTTTAATGACAGTCACACAAACAGAACGACACAATCTGAAAATATCACTCTCTAACGACAGTCGCACAAACAGAACGATACAATCTCATATTATCACTCTTTAATGACAGTCACACAAACAGAACAATACAGTCTGAAAATATCACTCTCCACAGGCAGTCACAAAAACAGAATGATACAATCTGAAATTATCACTCTCCACAGAAAGTCACACAAACAGAACGACACAATCTGAAAATATCACTCTCTAACGACAGTCGCACAAACAGAACGATACAATCTCAAATGATCACTCTTTAATGACAGTCACACAAACAGAACGACACAATCTGAAAATATCACTCTCTAATGACAGTCGCACAAACAGAACGATACAATCTCAAATTATCACTCTTTAATGACAGTCACACAAACAGAACAATACAGTCTGAAATTATCACTCTCCACAGGCAGTCACACAAAGAGAATGATACAATCTGAAATTATCACTCTCTAACGACAGTCGCACAAACAGAACGATAGAATCACAAATTATCACTCTCCACAGGCAGTCACACAAACAGAATGATACAATCTGAAATTATCACTCTCTAACGACAGTCGCACAAACAGAACGATACAATCTGAAATTATCACTCTCTAACGACAGTCGCACAAACAGAACGATACAATCTGAAATTATCTCTCCCCACAGACAGTCACACAAACTGAACGATAGAATCACAAATTATCACTCTCCACAGACAGTCACACAAACAGAACGATACAACCTGAAATTATCACTCTTTAATGACAGTCACACAAACAGAACGATACAATCTGAAATTATCACACTCCACAGGCAGTCACACAAACAGAATGATACAATCTGAAATCATCACTCTCCACAGACAGTCACACAAACCGAATGATAAAACCTGAAATTATCACTCTCCACATACAGTCACACAAACAGAACGATACAATCTGAAATTATCACTCTCCACAGACAGTCACACAAACAGAGTGATTCAATCTGAAATTATCACCCTCCACAGACAGTCACACAAACAGAACGATACAATCTCAAATTATCACTCTTTAATGACAGTCACACAAACAGAACAATACAGTCTGAAATTATCCCTCTCCACAGGCAGTCACACAAACAGAATGATACAATCTGAAATTATCACTCTCTAACGACAGTCGCACAAACAGAATGATACAATCTGAAATTATCACTCTCTAACGACAGTCGCACAAACAGAACGATACAATCTGAAATTATCTCTCCCCACACAGTCACACAAACTGAACGATACAATCTGAAATTATCACTCTCCACAGACAGTCACACAAACAGAGTGATTCAATCTGAAATTATCACTCTCTAACGACAGTCGCACAAACAGAACGATAGAATCACAAATTATCACTCTCCACAGGCAGTCACACAAACAGAATGATACAATCTGAAATTATCACTCTCTAACGACAGTCGCACAAACAGAATGATACAATCTGAAATTATCACTCTCTAACGACAGTCGCACAAACAGAACGATACAATCAGAAATTATCTCTCCCCACAGACAGTCACACAAACAGAATGATACAATCTGAAATTATCACTCTCCACAAGAAAGTCACACAAACAGAACGACACAATCTGAAAATATCACTCTCTAACGACAGTCGCACAAACAGAACGATACAATCTCAAATTATCACTCTTTAATGACAGTCACACAAACAGAACAATACAGTCTGAAATTATCACTCTCCACAGGCAGTCACACAAAGAGAATGATACAATCTGAAATTATCACTCTCTAACGACAGTCGCACAAACAGAACGATAGAATCACAAATTATCACTCTCCACAGGCAGTCACACAAACAGAATGATACAATCTGAAATTATCACTCTCTAACGACAGTCGCACAAACAGAACGATACAATCTGAAATTATCACTCTCTAACGACAGTCGCACAAACAGAACGATACAATCTGAAATTATCTCTCCCCACAGACAGTCACACAAACTGAACGATAGAATCACAAATTATCACTCTCCACAGACAGTCACACAAACAGAACGATACAACCTGAAATTATCACTCTTTAATGACAGTCACACAAACAGAACGATACAATCTGAAATTATCACACTCCACAGGCAGTCACACAAACAGAATGATACAATCTGAAATTATCACTCTCCACAGACAGTCACACAAACCGAATGATAAAACCTGAAATTATCACTCTCCACATACAGTCACACAAACAGAACGATACAATCTGAAATTATCACTCTCCACAGACAGTCACACAAACAGAGTGATTCAATCTGAAATTATCACCCTCCACAGACAGTCACACAAACAGAACGATACAATCTCAAATTATCACTCTTTAATGACAGTCACACAAACAGAACAATACAGTCTGAAATTATCACTCTCCACAGGCAGTCACACAAACAGAATGATACAATCTGAAATTATCACTCTCTAACGACAGTCGCACAAACAGAATGATA
The DNA here is from genome assembly GCF_048418815.1 of Hemitrygon akajei. Taxonomy (NCBI): domain Eukaryota; kingdom Metazoa; phylum Chordata; class Chondrichthyes; order Myliobatiformes; family Dasyatidae; genus Hemitrygon; species Hemitrygon akajei. The sequence goes on from NC_133149.1 coordinate 5,080,015, forward strand.
CAATCTGAAATTATCACTCTCTAACGACAGTCGCACAAACAGAACGATACAATCTGAAATTATCTCTCCCCACACAGTCACACAAACTGAACGATACAATCTGAAATTATCACTCTCCACAGACAGTCACACAAACAGAGTGATTCAATCTGAAATTATCACTCTCTAACGACAGTCGCACAAACAGAACGATAGAATCACAAATTATCACTCTCCACAGGCAGTCACACAAACAGAATGGTACAATCTGAAATTATCACTCTCTAACGACAGTCGCACAAACAGAATGATACAATCTGAAATTATCACTCTCTAACGACAGTCGCACAAACAGAACGATACAATCAGAAATTATCTCTCCCCACAGACAGTCACACAAACAGAATGATACAATCTGAAATTATCACTCTCCACAAGAAAGTCACACAAACAGAACGACACAATCTGAAAATATCACTCTCTAACGACAGTCGCACAAACAGAACGATACAATCTCAAATTATCACTCTTTAATGACAGTCACACAAACAGAACGACACAATCTGAAAATATCACTCTCTAACGACAGTCGCACAAACAGAACGATACAATCTCAAATTATCACTCTTTAATGACAGTCACACAAACAGAACAATACAGTCTGAAAATATCACTCTCCACAGGCAGTCACAAAAACAGAATGATACAATCTGAAATTACCACTCTCCACAGAAAGTCACACAAACAGAACGACACAATCTGAAAATATCACTCTCTAACGACAGTCGCACAAACAGAACGATACAATCTCAAATGATCACTCTTTAATGACAGTCACACAAACAGAACGACACAATCTGAAAATATCACTCTCTAACGACAGTCGCACAAACAGAACGATACAATCTCAAATTATCACTCTTTAATGACAGTCACACAAACAGAACAATACAGTCTGAAATTATCACTCTCCACAGGCAGTCACACAAAGAGAATGATACAATCTGAAATTATCACTCTCTAACGACAGTCGCACAAACAGAACGATAGAATCACAAATTATCACTCTCCACAGGCAGTCACACAAACAGAATGATACAATCTGAAATTATCACTCTCTAACGACAGTCGCACAAACAGAACGATACAATCTGAAATTATCACTCTCTAACGACAGTCGCACAAACAGAACGATACAATCTGAAATTATCTCTCCCCACAGACAGTCACACAAACTGAACGATAGAATCACAAATTATCACTCTCCACAGACAGTCACACAAACAGAACGATACAACCTGAAATTATCACTCTTTAATGACAGTCACACTAACAGAACGATACAATCTGAAATTATCACACTCCACAGGCAGTCACACAAACAGAATGATACAATCTGAAATTATCACTCTCCACAGACAGTCACACAAACCGAATGATAAAACCTGAAATTATCACTCTCCACATACAGTCACACAAACAGAACGATACAATCTGAAATTATCACTCTCCACAGACAGTCACACAAACAGAGTGATTCAATCTGAAATTATCACCCTCCACAGACAGTCACACAAACAGAACGATACAATCTCAAATTATCACTCTTTAATGACAGTCACACAAACAGAACAATACAGTCTGAAATTATCACTCTCCACAGGCAGTCACACAAACAGAATGATACAATCTGAAATTATCACTCTCTAACGACAGTCGCACAAACAGAATGATACAATCTGAAATTATCACTCTCTAACGACAGTCGCACAAACAGAACGATACAATCTGAAATTATCTCTCCCCACACAGTCACACAAACTGAACGATACAATCTGAAATTATCACTCTCCACAGACAGTCACACAAACAGAGTGATTCAATCTGAAATTATCACTCTCTAACGACAGTCGCACAAACAGAACGATAGAATCACAAATTATCACTCTCCACAGGCAGTCACACAAACAGAATGGTACAATCTGAAATTATCACTCTCTAACCACAGTCGCACAAACAGAATGATACAATCTGAAATTATCACTCTCTAACGACAGTCGCACAAACAGAACGATACAATCAGAAATTATCTCTCCCCACAGACAGTCACACAAACAGAATGATACAATCTGAAATTATCACTCTCCACAAGAAAGTCACACAAACAGAACGACACAATCTGAAAATATCACTCTCTAACGACAGTCGCACAAACAGAACGATACAATCTCAAATTATCACTCTTTAATGACAGTCACACAAACAGAACGACACAATCTGAAAATATCACTCTCTAACGACAGTCGCACAAACAGAACGATACAATCTCAAATTATCACTCTTTAATGACAGTCACACAAACAGAACAATACAGTCTGAAATTATCACTCTCCACAGGCAGTCACACAAACAGAATGATACAATCTGAAATTATCACTCTCCGCAGAAAGTCACACAAACAGAACGACACAATCTGAAAATATCACTCTCTAACGACAGTCGCACAAACAGAACGATACAATCTCAAATGATCACTCTTTAATGACAGTCACACAAACAGAACGACACAATCTGAAAATATCACTCTCTAACGACAGTCGCACAAACAGAACGATACAATCTCAAATTATCACTCTTTAATGACAGTCACACAAACAGAACAATACAGTCTGAAATTATCACTCTCCACAGGCAGTCACACAAAGAGAATGATACAATCTGAAATTATCACTCTCTAACGACAGTCGCACAAACAGAACGATAGAATCACAAATTATCACTCTCCACAGGCAGTCACACAAACAGAATGATACAATCTGAAATTATCACTCTCTAACGACAGTCGCACAAACAGAACGATACAATCTGAAATTATCACTCTCTAACGACAGTCGCACAAACAGAACGATACAATCTGAAATTATCTCTCCCCACAGACAGTCACACAAACTGAACGATAGAATCACAAATTATCACTCTCCACAGACAGTCACACAAACAGAACGATACAACCTGAAATTATCACTCTTTAATGACAGTCACACAAACAGAACGATACAATCTGAAATTATCACACTCCACAGGCAGTCACACAAACAGAATGATACAATCTGAAATTATCACTCTCCACAGACAGTCACACAAACCGAATGATAAAACCTGAAATTATCACTCTCCACATACAGTCACACAAACAGAACGATACAATCTGAAATTATCACTCTCCACAGACAGTCACACAAACAGAGTGATTCAATCTGAAATTATCACCCTCCACAGACAGTCACACAAACAGAACGATACAATCTCAAATTATCACTCTTTAATGACAGTCACACAAACAGAACAATACAGTCTGAAATTATCACTCTCCACAGGCAGTCACACAAACAGAATGATACAATCTGAAATTATCACTCTCTAACGACAGTCGCACAAACAGAATGATACAATCTGAAATTATCAATCTCTAACGACAGTCGCACAAACAGAACGATACAATCTGAAATTATCTCTCCCCACAGACAGTCAGACAAACAGAACGATACAATCTGAAATTATCACTCTCCACAGAAAGTCACACAAACCGAATGATAAAACCTGAAATTATCACTCTCCACATACAGTCACACAAACAGAACGATACAATCTGAAATTATCACTCTCTAACGACAGTCGCACAAACAGAACGATACAATCTCAAATTATCACTCTTTAATGACAGTCACACAAACAGAACAATACAGTCTGAAATTATCTCTCCCCACAGGCAGTCACACAAACAGAATGATACAATCTGAAATTATCACTCTCTAACGACAGTCGCACAAACAGAATGATACAATCTGAAATTATCACTCTCTAACGACAGTCGCACAAACAGAACAATACAGTCTGAAATTATCACTCTCCACAGGCAGTCAAACAAACAGAACGATACAACCTGAAATTATCACTCTTTAATGACAGTCACACAAACAGAACGATACAATCTGAAATTATCACTCTCCACAGGCAGTCACACAAACAGAATGATACAATCTGAAATTATCACTCTCCACAGACAGTCACACAAACGGAGCGATTCAATCTGAAATTATCACTCTCTAACGACAGTCGCACAAACAGAATGATACAATCTGAAATTATCACTCTTTAATGACAGTCACACAAACAGAACGACACAATCTGAAAATATCACTCTCTAACGACAGTCGCACAAACAGAACGATACAATCTCAAATTATCACTCTTTAATGACAGTCACACAAACAGAACAATACAGTCTGAAATTATCACTCTCCACAGACAGTAACACAAACAGAGCGATTCAATCTGAAATTATCACTCTCTAACGACAGTCGCACAAACAGAATGATACAATCTGAAATTATCACTCTTTAATGACAGTCACACAAACAGAACGACACAATCTGAAAATATCACTCTCTAACGACAGTCGCACAAACAGAACGATAGAATCACAAATTATCACTCTCCACAGGCAGTCACACAAACAGAATGATACAATCTGAAATTATCACTCTCTAACGACAGTCGCACAAACAGAACGATACAATCTGAAATTATCACTCTCTAACGACAGTCGCACAAACAGAACGATACAATCTGAAATTATCTCTCCCCACAGACAGTCACACAAACTGAACGATAGAATCACAAATTATCACTCTCCACAGACAGTCACACAAACAGAACGATACAACCTGAAATTATCACTCTTTAATGACAGTCACACAAACAGAACGATACAATCTGAAATTATCACACTCCACAGGCAGTCACACAAACAGAATGATACAATCTGAAATTATCACTCTCCACAGACAGTCACACAAACCGAATGATAAAACCTGAAATTATCACTCTCCACATACAGTCACACAAACAGAACGATACAATCTGAAATTATCACTCTCCACAGACAGTCACACAAACAGAGTGATTCAATCTGAAATTATCACCCTCCACAGACAGTCACACAAACAGAACGATACAATCTCAAATTATCACTCTTTAATGACAGTCACACAAACAGAACAATACAGTCTGAAATTATCACTCTCCACAGGCAGTCACACAAACAGAATGATACAATCTGAAATTATCACTCTCTAACGACAGTCGCACAAACAGAATGATACAATCTGAAATTATCACTCTCTAACGACAGTCGCACAAACAGAACGATACAATCTGAAATTATCTCTCCCCACAGACAGTCAGACAAACAGAACGATACAATCTGAAATTATCACTCTCCACAGAAAGTCACACAAACCGAATGATAAAACCTGAAATTATCACTCTCCACATACAGTCACACAAACAGAACGATACAATCTGAAATTATCACTCTCTAACGACAGTCGCACAAACAGAACGATACAATCTCAAATTATCACTCTTTAATGACAGTCACACAAACAGAACAATACAGTCTGAAATTATCTCTCCCCACAGGCAGTCACACAAACAGAATGATACAATCTGAAATTATCACTCTCTAACGACAGTCGCACAAACAGAATGATACAATCTGAAATTATCACTCTCTAACGACAGTCGCACAAACAGAACAATACAGTCTGAAATTATCACTCTCCACAGGCAGTCAAACAAACAGAACGATACAACCTGAAATTATCACTCTTTAATGACAGTCACACAAACAGAACGATACAATCTGAAATTATCACTCTCCACAGGCAGTCACACAAACAGAATGATACAATCTGAAATTATCACTCTCCACAGACAGTCACACAAACGGAGCGATTCAATCTGAAATTATCACTCTCTAACGACAGTCGCACAAACAGAATGATACAATCTGAAATTATCACTCTTTAATGACAGTCACACAAACAGAACGACACAATCTGAAAATATCACTCTCTAACGACAGTCGCACAAACAGAACGATACAATCTCAAATTATCACTCTTTAATGACAGTCACACAAACAGAACAATACAGTCTGAAATTATCACTCTCCACAGACAGTAACACAAACAGAGCGATTCAATCTGAAATTATCACTCTCTAACGACAGTCGCACAAACAGAATGATACAATCTGAAATTATCACTCTTTAATGACAGTCACACAAACAGAACGACACAATCTGAAAATATCACTCTCTAACGACAGTCGCACAAACAGAACGATAGAATCACAAATTATCACTCTCCACAGGCAGTCACACAAACAGAATGATACAATCTGAAATTATCACTCTCTAACGACAGTCGCACAAACAGAACGATACAATCTGAAATTATCACTCTCTAACGACAGTCGCACAAACAGAACGATACAATCTGAAATTATCTCTCCCCACAGACAGTCACACAAACTGAACGATAGAATCACAAATTATCACTCTCCACAGACAGTCACACAAACAGAACGATACAACCTGAAATTATCACTCTTTAATGACAGTCACACAAACAGAACGATACAATCTGAAATTATCACACTCCACAGGCAGTCACACAAACAGAATGATACAGTCTGAAATTATCACTCTCCACAGACAGTCACACAAACCGAATGATAAAACCTGAAATTATCACTCTCCACATACAGTCACACAAACAGAACGATACAATCTGAAATTATCACTCTCCACAGACAGTCACACAAACAGAGTGATTCAATCTGAAATTATCACCCTCCACAGACAGTCACACAAACAGAACGATACAATCTCAAATTATCACTCTTTAATGACAGTCACACAAACAGAACAATACAGTCTGAAATTATCACTCTCCACAGGCAGTCACACAAACAGAATGATACAATCTGAAATTATCACTCTCTAACGACAGTCGCACAAACAGAATGATACAATCTGAAATTATCACTCTCTAACGACAGTCGCACAAACAGAACGATACAATCAGAAATTATCTCTCCCCACAGACAGTCACACAAACAGAATGATACAATCTGAAATTATCACTCTCCACAAGAAAGTCACACAAACAGAACGACACAATCTGAAAATATCACTCTCTAACGACAGTCGCACAAACAGAACGATACAATCTCAAATTATCACTCTTTAATGACAGTCACACAAACAGAACGACACAATCTGAAAATATCACTCTCTAACGACAGTCGCACAAACAGAACGATACAATCTCAAATTATCACTCTTTAATGACAGTCACACAAACAGAACAATACAGTCTGAAAATATCACTCTCCACAGGCAGTCACAAAAACAGAATGATAGAATCTGAAATTATCACTCTCCACAGAAAGTCACACAAACAGAACGACACAATCTGAAAATATCACTCTCTAACGACAGTCGCACAAACAGAACGATACAATCTCAAATGATCACTCTTTAATGACAGTCACACAAACAGAACGACACAATCTGAAAATATCACTCTCTAACGACAGTCGCACAAACAGAACGATACAATCTCAAATTATCACTCTTTAATGACAGTCACACAAACAGAACAATACAGTCTGAAATTATCACTCTCCACAGGCAGTCACACAAAGAGAATGATACAATCTGAAATTATCACTCTCTAACGACAGTCGCACAAACAGAACGATAGAATCACAAATTATCACTCTCCACAGGCAGTCACACAAACTGAACGATAGAATCACAAATTATCACTCTCCACAGACAGTCACACAAACAGAACGATACAACCTGAAATTATCACTCTTTAATGACAGTCACACAAACAGAACGATACAATCTGAAATTATCACACTCCACAGGCAGTCACACAAACAGAATGATACAATCTGAAATTATCACTCTCCACAGACAGTCACACAAACCGAATGATAAAACCTGAAATTATCACTCTCCACATACAGTCACACAAACAGAACGACACAATCTGAAATAATCACTCTCCACAGACAGTCACACAAACAGTGATTCAATCTGAAATTATCACCCTCCACAGACAGTCACACAAACAGCACAATACAATCTCAAATTATCACTCTTTAATGACAGTCACACAAACAGAACAATACAGTCTGAAATTATCACTCTCCACAGGCAGTCACACAAACAGAATGATACAATCTGAAATTATCACTCTCTAACGACAGTCGCACAAACAGAATGATACAATCTGAAATTATCAATCTCTAACGACAGTCGCACAAACAGAACGATACAATCTGAAATTATCTCTCCCCACAGACAGTCAGACAAACAGAACGATACAATCTGAAATTATCACTCTCCACAGAAAGTCACACAAACCGAATGATAAAACCTGAAATTATCACTCTCCACATACAGTCACACAAACAGAACGATACAATCTGAAATTATCACTCTCTAACGACAGTCGCACAAACAGAACGATACAATCTCAAATTATCACTCTTTAATGACAGTCACACAAACAGAACAATACAGTCTGAAATTATCACTCTCCACAGGCAGTCACACAAACAGAATGATACAATCTGAAATTATCACTCTCTAACGACAGTCGCACAAACAGAATGATACAATCTGAAATTATCACTCTCTAACGACAGTCGCACAAACAGAACGATACAATCTGAAATTATCTCTCCCCACAGACAGTCACACAAACTGAACGATACAATCTGAAATTATCACTCTCCACAGACAGTCACACAAACAGAGTGATTCAATCTGAAATTATCACTCTCTAACGACAGTCGCACAAACAGAACAATACAGTCTGAAATTATCACTCTCCACAGGCAGTCAAACAAACAGAACGATACAACCTGAAATTATCACTCTTTAATGACAGTCACACAAACAGAACGATACAATCTGAAATTATCACTCTCCACAGGTAGTCACACAAACAGAATGATACAATCTGAAAGTATCACTCTCCACAGACAGTCACACAAACAGAGCGATTCAATCTGAAATTATCACTCTCTAACGACAGTCGCACAAACAGAATGATACAATCTGAAATTATCACTCTTTAATGACAGTCACACAAACAGAACGACACAATCTGAAAATATCACTCTCTAACGACAGTCGCACAAACAGAACGATACAATCTCAAATTATCACTCTTTAATGACAGTCACACAAACAGAACAATACAGTCTGAAATTATCACTCTCCACAGGCAGTCACACAAACAGAATGATACAATCTGAAATTATCACTCTCCGCAGAAAGTCACACAAACAGAACGACACAATCTGAAAATATCACTCTCTAACGACAGTCGCACAAACAGAACGATACAATCTCAAATTATCACTCTTTAATGACAGTCACACAAACAGAACAATACAGTCTGAAATTATCACTCTCCACAGGCAGTCACACAAACAGAATGATACAATCTGAAATTATCACTCTCCACAGAAAGTCACACAAACAGAACGACACAATCTGAAAATATCACTCTCTAACGACAGTCGCACAAACAGAACGATACAATCTCAAATTATCACTCTTTAATGACAGTCACACAAACTGAACGACACAATCTGAAAATATCACTCTCTAACGACAGTCGCACAAACAGAACGATACAATCTCAAATTATCACTCTTTAATGACAATCACACAAACAGAACAATAGAGTCTGAAATTATCACTCTCCACAGGCAGTCACACAAACCGAATGATAAAACCTGAAATTATCACTCTCCATATACAGTCACACAAACAGAACGATACAATCTGAAATTATCACTCTCCACAGACAGTCACACAGAGTGATTCAATCTGAAATTATCACCCTCCACAGACAGTCACACAAACAGAACGATACAATCTCAAATTATCACTCTTTAATGACAGTCACACAAACAGAACAATACAGTCTGAAATTATCACTCTCCACAGGCAGTCACACAAACAGAATGATACAATCTGAAATTATCACTCTCTAACGACAGTCGCACAAACAGAATGATACAATCTGAAATTATCAATCTCTAACGACAGTCGCACAAACAGAACGATACAATCTGAAATTATCTCTCCCCACAGACAGTCAGACAAACAGAACGATACAATCTGAAATTATCACTCTCCACAGAAAGTCACACAAACCGAATGATAAAACCTGAAATTATCACTCTCCACATACAGTCACACAAACAGAACGATACAATCTGAAATTATCACTCTCTAACGACAGTCGCACAAACAGAACGATACAATCTCAAATTATCACTCTTTAATGACAGTCACACAAACAGAACAATACAGTCTGAAATTATCACTCTCCACAGGCAGTCACACAAACAGAATGATACAATCTGAAATTATCACTCTCTAACGACAGTCGCACAAACAGAATGATACAATCTGAAATTATCACTCTCTAACGACAGTCGCACAAACAGAACGATACAATCTGAAATTATCTCTCCCCACAGACAGTCACACAAACTGAACGATACAATCTGAAATTATCACTCTCCACAGACAGTCACACAAACAGAGTGATTCAATCTGAAATTATCACTCTCTAACGACAGTCGCACAAACAGAACAATACAGTCTGAAATTATCACTCTCCACCGGCAGTCAAACAAACAGAACGATACAATCTGAAATTATCACTCTTTAATGACAGTCACACAAACAGAACGATACAATCTGAAATTATCACTCTCCACAGGCAGTCACACAAACAGAATGATACAATCTGAAATTATCAATCTCCACAGACAGTCACACAAACAGAGCGATTCAATCTGAAATTATCACTCTCTAACGACAGTCGCACAAACAGAATGATACAATCTGAAATTATCACTCTTTAATGACAGTCACACAAACAGAACGACACAATCTGAAAATATCACTCTCTAACGACAGTCGCACAAACAGAACGATACAATCTCAAATTATCACTCTTTAATGACAGTCACACAAACAGAACAATACAGTCTGAAATTATCACTCTCCACAGGCAGTCACACAAACAGAATGATACAATCTGAAATTATCACTCTCCGCAGAAAGTCACACAAACAGAACGACACAATCTGAAAATATCACTCTCTAACGACAGTCGCACAAACAGAACGATACAATCTCAAATTATCACTCTTTAATGACAGTCACACAAACAGAACAATACAGTCTGAAATTATCACTCTCCACAGGCAGTCACACAAACAGAATGATACAATCTGAAATTATCACTCTCCACAGAAAGTCACACAAACAGAACGACACAATCTGAAAATATCACTCTCTAACGACAGTCGCACAAACAGAACGATACAATCTCATATTATCACTCTTTAATGACAGTCACACAAACAGAACGACACAATCTGAAAATATCACTCTCTAACGACAGTCGCACAAACAGAACGATACAATCTCAAATTATCACTCTTTAATGACAATCACACAAACAGAACAATACAGTCTGAAATTATCACTCTCCACAGGCAGTCACACAAACAGAATGATACAATCTGAAATTATCACTCTCTAACGACAGTCGCACAAACAGAATGATACAATCTGAAATTATCACTCTCTAACGACAGTCGCACAAACAGAACGATACAATCTGAAATTATCACTCTTTAATGACAGTCACACAAACAGAACAATACAGTCTGAAATTATCTCTCCCCACAGACAGTCACACAAACTGAACGATACAATCTGAAATTATCACTCTCCGCAGAAAGTCACACAAACAGAACGACACAATCTGAAAATATCACTCTCTAACGACAGTCGCACAAACAGAACGATACAATCTCAAATTATCACTCTTTAATGACAGTCACACAAACAGAACAATACAGTCTGAAATTATCACTCTCCACAGGCAGTCACACAAACAGAATGATACAATCTGAAATTATCACTCTCCACAGAAAGTCACACAAACAGAACGACACAATCTGAAAATATCACTCTCTAACGACAGTCGCACAAACAGAACGATACAATCTCAAATTATCACTCTTTAATGACAGTCACACAAACAGAACGACACAATCTGAAAATATCACTCTCTAACGACAGTCGCACAAACAGAACGATACAATCACAAATTATCACTCTTTAATGACAGTCACACAAACAGAACAATACAGTCTGAAATTATCACTCTCCACAGGCAGTCACACAAACAGAATGATACAATCTGAAATTATCACTCTCTAACGACAGTCGCACAAACAGAACGATAGAATCACAAATTATCACTCTCCACAGGCAGTCACACAAACAGAATGATACAATCTGAAATTATCACTCTCTAACGACAGTCGCACAAACAGAATGATACAATCTGAAATTATCACTCTTTAATGACAGTCACACAAACAGAACAATACAGTCTGAAATTATCACTCTCCACAGGCAGTCACACAAACAGAATGATACAATCTGAAATTATCACTCTCTAACGACAGTCGCACAAACAGAACGATAGAATCACAAATTATCACTCTCCACAGGCAGTCACACAAACAGAATGATACAATCTGAAATTATCACTCTCTAACGACAGTCGCACAAACAGAACGATACAATCTGAAATTATCTCTCCCCACAGACAGTCACACAAACTGAACGATACAATCTGAAATTATCACTCTCCACAGACAGTCACACAAACAGAGTGATTCAATCTGAAATTATCACTCTCTAACGACAGTCGCACAAACAGAACAATACAGTCTGAAATTATCACTCTCCACAGGCAGTCAAACAAACAGAACGATACAACCTGAAATTATCACTCTTTAATGACAGTCACACAAACAGAACGATACAATCTGAAATTATCACTCTCCACAGGCAGTCACACAAACAGAATGATTCAATCTGAAATTATCACTCTCTAACGACAGTCGCACAAACAGAATGATACAATCTGAAATTATCACTCTTTAATGACAGTCACACAAACAGAACGACACAATCTGAAAATATCACTCTCTAACGACAGTCGCACAAACAGAACGATACAATCTCAAATTATCACTCTTTAATGACAGTCACACAAACAGAACAAAACAGTCTGAAATTATCACTCTCCACAGGCAGTCACACAAACAGAATGATACAATCTGAAATTATCACTCTCCGCAGAAAGTCACACAAACAGAACGACACAATCTGAAAATATCACTCTCTAACGACAGTCGCACAAACAGAACGATACAATCTCAAATTATCACTCTTTAATGACAGTCACACAAACAGAACAATACAGTCTGAAATTATCACTCTCCACAGGCAGTCACACAAACAGAATGATACAATCTGAAATTATCACTCTCCACAGAAAGTCACACAAACAGAACGACACAATCTGAAAATATCACTCTCTAACGACAGTCGCACAAACAGAACGATACAATCTCAAATTATCACTCTTTAATGACAGTCACACAAACAGAACGACACAATCTGAAAATATCACTCTCTAACGACAGTCGCTAAAACAGAACGATACAATCTCAAATTATCACTCTTTAATGACAGTCACACAAACAGAACAATACAGTCTGAAATTATCACTCTCCACAGGCAGTCACACAAACAGAATGATACAATCTGAAATTATCACTCTCCACAGAAAGTCACACAAACAGAACGACACAATCTGAAAATATCACTCTCTAACGACAGTCGCACAAACAGAACGATACAATCTCAAATTATCACTCTTTAATGACAGTCACACAAACAGAACGACACAATCTGAAAATATCACTCTCTAACGACAGTCGCTAAAACAGAACGATACAATCTCAAATTATCACTCTTTAATGACAGTCACACAAACAGAACAATACAGTCTGAAATTATAACTCTCCACAGGCAGTCACACAAACCGAATGATAAAACCTGAAATTATCACTCTCCACATACAGTCACACAAACAGAACGATACAATATGAAATTATCACTCTCCACAGACAGTCACACAGAGTGATTCAATCTGAAATTATCACCCTCCACAGACAGTCACACAAACAGAACGATACAATCTCAAATTATCACTCTTTAATGACAGTCACACAAACAGAACAATACAGTCTGAAATTATCACTCTCCACAGGCAGTCACACAAACAGAATGATACAATCTGAAATTATCACTCTCTAACGACAGTAGCACAAACAGAATGATACAATCTGAAATTATCAATCTCTAACGACAGTCGCACAAACAGAACGATACAATCTGAAATTATCTCTCCCCACAGACAGTCAGACAAACAGAACGATACAATCTGAAATTATCACTCTCCACAGAAAGTCACACAAACCGAATGATAAAACCTGAAATTATCACTCTCCACATACAGTCACACAAACAGAACGATACAATCTGAAATTATCACTCTCTAACGACAGTCGCACAAACAGAATGATACAATCTGAAATTATCACTCTTTAATGACAGTCACACAAACAGAACGACACAATCTGAAAATATCACTCTCTAACGACAGTCGCACAAACAGAACGATACAATCTCAAATTATCACTCTTTAATGACAATCACACAAACAGAACAATACAGTCTGAAATTATCACTCTCCACAGGCAGTCACACAAACAGAATGATACAATCTGAAATTATCACTCTCTAACGACAGTCGCACAAACAGAATGATACAATCTGGAATTATCACTCTCTAACGACAGTCGCACAAACAGAACGATACAATCTCAAATTATCACTCTTTAATGACAATCACACAAACAGAACAATACAGTCTGAAATTAGCACTCTCCACAGGCAGTCACACAAACAGAATGATACAATCTGAAATTATCACTCTCTAACGACAGTCGCACAAACAGAATGATACAATCTGAAATTATCACTCTCTAACGACAGTCGCACAAACAGAACGATACAATCTGAAATTATCACTCTTTAATGACAGTCACACAAACAGAACAATACAGTCTGAAATTATCTCTCCCCACAGACAGTCACACAAACTGAACGATACAATCTGAAATTATCACTCTCCGCAGAAAGTCACACAAACAGAACGACACAATCTGAAAATATCACTCTCTAACGACAGTCGCACAAACAGAACGATACAATCTCAAATTATCACTCTTTAATGACAGTCACACAAACAGAACAATACAGTCTGAAATTATCACTCTCCACAGGCAGTCACACAAACAGAATGATACAATCTGAAATTATCACTCTCTAACGACAGTCGCACAAACAGAATGATACAATCTGAAATTATCACTCTTTAATGACAGTCACACAAACAGAACAATACAGTCTGAAATTATCACTCTCCACAGGCAGTCACACAAACAGAATGATACAATCTGAAATTATCACTCTCTAACGACAGTCGCACAAACAGAACGATAGAATCACAAATTATCACTCTCCACAGGCAGTCACACAAACAGAATGATACAATCTGAAATTATCACTCTCTAACGACAGTCGCACAAACAGAACGATACAATCTGAAATTATCTCTCCCCACAGACAGTCACACAAACTGAACGATACAATCTGAAATTATCACTCTCCACAGACAGTCACACAAACAGAGTGATTCAATCTGAAATTATCACTCTCTAACGACAGTCGCACAAACAGAACAATACAGTCTGAAATTATCACTCTCCACAGGCAGTCAAACAAACAGAACGATACAACCTGAAATTATCACTCTTTAATGACAGTCACACAAACAGAACGATACAATCTGAAATTATCACTCTCCACAGGCAGTCACACAAACAGAATGATTCAATCTGAAATTATCACTCTCTAACGACAGTCGCACAAACAGAATGATACAATCTGAAATTATCACTCTTTAATGACAGTCACACAAACAGAACGACACAATCTGAAAATATCACTCTCTAACGACAGTCGCACAAACAGAACGATACAATCTCAAATTATCACTCTTTAATGACAGTCACACAAACAGAACAATACAGTCTGAAATTATCACTCTCCACAGGCAGTCACACAAACAGAATGATACAATCTGAAATTATCACTCTCCGCAGAAAGTCACACAAACAGAACGACACAATCTGAAAATATCACTCTCTAACGACAGTCGCACAAACAGAACGATACAATCTCAAATTATCACTCTTTAATGACAGTCACACAAACAGAACAATACAGTCTGAAATTATCACTCTCCACAGGCAGTCACACAAACAGAATGATACAATCTGAAATTATCACTCTCCACAGAAAGTCACACAAACAGAACGACACAATCTGAAAATATCACTCTCTAACGACAGTCGCACAAACAGAACGATACAATCTCAAATTATCACTCTTTAATGACAGTCACACAAACAGAACGACACAATCTGAAAATATCACTCTCTAACGACAGTCGCTAAAACAGAACGATACAATCTCAAATTATCACTCTTTAATGACAGTCACACAAACAGAACAATACAGTCTGAAATTATAACTCTCCACAGGCAGTCACACAAACAGAATGATACAATCTGAAATTATCACTCTCCACAGAAAGTCACACAAACAGAACGACACAATCTGAAAATATCACTCTCTAACGACAGACGCACAAACAGAACGATACAATCTCAAATTATCACTCTTTAATGACAGTCACACAAACAGAAAGACACAATCTGAAAATATCACTCTCTAACGACAGTCGCACAAACAGAACGATACAATCTCAAATTATCACTCTTTAATGACAATCACACAAACAGAACAATACAGTCTGAAATTATCACTCTCCACAGGCAGTCACACAAACCGAATGATAAAACCTGAAATTATCACTCTCCACATACAGTCACACAAACAGAACGATACAATCTGAAATTATCACTCTCCACAGACAGTCACACAGAGTGATTCAATCTGAAATTATCACCCTCCACAGACAGTCACACAAACAGAACGATACAATCTCAAATTATCACTCTTTAATGACAGTCACACAAACAGAACAATACAGTCTGAAATTATCACTCTCCACAGGCAGTCACACAAACAGAATGATACAATCTGAAATTATCACTCTCTAACGACAGTAGCACAAACAGAATGATACAATCTGAAATTATCAATCTCTAACGACAGTCGCACAAACAGAACGATACAATCTGAAATTATCTCTCCCCACAGACAGTCAGACAAACAGAACGATACAATCTGAAATTATCACTCTCCACAGAAAGTCACACAAACCGAATGATAAAACCTGAAATTATCACTCTCCACATACAGTCACACAAACAGAACGATACAATCTGAAATTATCACTCTCTAACGACAGTCGCACAAACAGAATGATACAATCTGAAATTATCACTCTTTAATGACAGTCACACAAACAGAACGACACAATCTGAAAATATCACTCTCTAACGACAGTCGCACAAACAGAACGATACAATCTCAAATTATCACTCTTTAATGACAATCACACAAACAGAACAATACAGTCTGAAATTATCACTCTCCACAGGCAGTCACACAAACAGAATGATACAATCTGAAATTATCACTCTCTAACGACAGTCGCACAAACAGAATGATACAATCTGAAATTATCACTCTCTAACGACAGTCGCACAAACAGAACGATACAATCTCAAATTATCACTCTTTAATGACAATCACACAAACAGAACAATACAGTCTGAAATTATCACTCTCCACAGGCAGTCACACAAACAGAATGATACAATCTGAAATTATCACTCTCTAACGACAGTCGCACAAACAGAATGATACAATCTGAAATTATCACTCTCTAACGACAGTCGCACAAACAGAACGATACAATCTGAAATTATCACTCTTTAATGACAGTCACACAAACAGAACAATACAGTCTGAAATTATCTCTCCCCACAGACAGTCACACAAACTGAACGATACAATCTGAAATTATCACTCTCCGCAGAAAGTCACACAAACAGAACGACACAATCTGAAAATATCACTCTCTAACGACAGTCGCACAAACAGAACGATACAATCTCAAATTATCACTCTTTAATGACAGTCACACAAACAGAACAATACAGTCTGAAATTATCACTCTCCACAGGCAGTCACACAAACAGAATGATACAATCTGAAATTATTACTCTCCACAGAAAGTCACACAAACAGAACGACACAATCTGAAAATATCACTCTCTAACGACAGTCGCACAAACAGAACGATACAATCTCAAATTATCACTCTTTAATGACAGTCACACAAACAGAACGACACAATCTGAAAATATCACTCTCTAACGACAGTCGCACAAACAGAACGATACAATCACAAATTATCACTCTTTAATGACAGTCACACAAACAGAACAATACAGTCTGAAATTATCACTCTCCACAGGCAGTCACACAAACAGAATGATACAATCTGAAATTATCACTCTCTAACGACAGTCGCACAAACAGAACGATAGAATCACAAATTATCACTCTCCACAGGCAGTCACACAAACAGAATGATACAGTCTGAAATTATCACTCTCCGCAGAAAGTCACACAAACAGAACGACACAATCTGAAAATATCACTCTCTAACGACAGTCGCACAAACAGAACGATACAATCTCAAATTATCACTCTTTAATGACAGTCACACAAACAGAACAATACAGTCTGAAATTATCACTCTCCACAGGCAGTCACACAAACAGAATGATACAATCTGAAATTATCACTCTCTAACGACAGTCGCACAAACAGAATGATACAATCTGAAATTATCACTCTTTAATGACAGTCACACAAACAGAACAATACAGTCTGAAATTATCACTCTCCACAGGCAGTCACACAAACAGAATGATACAATCTGAAATTATCACTCTCTAACGACAGTCGCACAAACAGAACGATAGAATCACAAATTATCACTCTCCACAGGCAGTCACACAAACAGAATGATACAATCTGAAATTATCACTCTCTAACGACAGTCGCACAAACAGAACGATACAATCTGAAATTATCTCTCCCCACAGACAGTCACACAAACTGAACGATACAATCTGAAATTATCACTCTCCACAGACAGTCACACAAACAGAGTGATTCAATCTGAAATTATCACTCTCTAACGACAGTCGCACAAACAGAACAATACAGTCTGAAATTATCACTCTCCACAGGCAGTCAAACAAACAGAACGATACAACCTGAAATTATCACTCTTTAATGACAGTCACACAAACAGAACGATACAATCTGAAATTATCACTCTCCACAGGCAGTCACACAAACAGAATGATTCAATCTGAAATTATCACTCTCTAACGACAGTCGCACAAACAGAATGATACAATCTGAAATTATCACTCTTTAATGACAGTCACACAAACAGAACGACACAATCTGAAAATATCACTCTCTAACGACAGTCGCACAAACAGAACGATACAATCTCAAATTATCACTCTTTAATGACAGTCACACAAACAGAACAATACAGTCTGAAATTATCACTCTCCACAGGCAGTCACACAAACAGAATGATACAATCTGAAATTATCACTCTCCGCAGAAAGTCACACAAACAGAACGACACAATCTGAAAATATCACTCTCTAACGACAGTCGCACAAACAGAACGATACAATCTCAAATTATCACTCTTTAATGACAGTCACACAAACAGAACAATACAGTCTGAAATTATCACTCTCCACAGGCAGTCACACAAACAGAATGATACAATCTGAAATTATCACTCTCCACAGAAAGTCACACAAACAGAACGACACAATCTGAAAATATCACTCTCTAACGACAGTCGCACAAACAGAACGATACAATCTCAAATTATCACTCTTTAATGACAGTCACACAAACAGAACGACACAATCTGAAAATATCACTCTCTAACGACAGTCGCTAAAACAGAACGATACAATCTCAAATTATCACTCTTTAATGACAGTCACACAAACAGAACAATACAGTCTGAAATTATAACTCTCCACAGGCAGTCACACAAACAGAATGATACAATCTGAAATTATCACTCTCCACAGAAAGTCACACAAACAGAACGACACAATCTGAAAATATCACTCTCTAACGACAGACGCACAAACAGAACGATACAATCTCAAATTATCACTCTTTAATGACAGTCACACAAACAGAAAGACACAATCTGAAAATATCACTCTCTAACGACAGTCGCACAAACAGAACGATACAATCTCAAATTATCACTCTTTAATGACAATCACACAAACAGAACAATACAGTCTGAAATTATCACTCTCCACAGGCAGTCACACAAACCGAATGATAAAACCTGAAATTATCACTCTCCACATACAGTCACACAAACAGAACGATACAATCTGAAATTATCACTCTCCACAGACAGTCACACAGAGTGATTCAATCTGAAATTATCACCCTCCACAGACAGTCACACAAACAGAACGATACAATCTCAAATTATCACTCTTTAATGACAGTCACACAAACAGAACAATACAGTCTGAAATTATCACTCTCCACAGGCAGTCACACAAACAGAATGATACAATCTGAAATTATCACTCTCTAACGACAGTAGCACAAACAGAATGATACAATCTGAAATTATCAATCTCTAACGACAGTCGCACAAACAGAACGATACAATCTGAAATTATCTCTCCCCACAGACAGTCAGACAAACAGAACGATACAATCTGAAATTATCACTCTCCACAGAAAGTCACACAAACCGAATGATAAAACCTGAAATTATCACTCTCCACATACAGTCACACAAACAGAACGATACAATCTGAAATTATCACTCTCTAACGACAGTCGCACAAACAGAATGATACAATCTGAAATTATCACTCTTTAATGACAGTCACACAAACAGAACGACACAATCTGAAAATATCACTCTCTAACGACAGTCGCACAAACAGAACGATACAATCTCAAATTATCACTCTTTAATGACAATCACACAAACAGAACAATACAGTCTGAAATTATCACTCTCCACAGGCAGTCACACAAACAGAATGATACAATCTGAAATTATCACTCTCTAACGACAGTCGCACAAACAGAATGATACAATCTGAAATTATCACTCTCTAACGACAGTCGCACAAACAGAACGATACAATCTCAAATTATCACTCTTTAATGACAATCACACAAACAGAACAATACAGTCTGAAATTATCACTCTCCACAGGCAGTCACACAAACAGAATGATACAATCTGAAATTATCACTCTCTAACGACAGTCGCACAAACAGAATGATACAATCTGAAATTATCACTCTCTAACGACAGTCGCACAAACAGAACGATACAATCTGAAATTATCACTCTTTAATGACAGTCACACAAACAGAACAATACAGTCTGAAATTATCTCTCCCCACAGACAGTCACACAAACTGAACGATACAATCTGAAATTATCACTCTCCGCAGAAAGTCACACAAACAGAACGACACAATCTGAAAATATCACTCTCTAACGACAGTCGCACAAACAGAACGATACAATCTCAAATTATCACTCTTTAATGACAGTCACACAAACAGAACAATACAGTCTGAAATTATCACTCTCCACAGGCAGTCACACAAACAGAATGATACAATCTGAAATTATTACTCTCCACAGAAAGTCACACAAACAGAACGACACAATCTGAAAATATCACTCTCTAACGACAGTCGCACAAACAGAACGATACAATCTCAAATTATCACTCTTTAATGACAGTCACACAAACAGAACGACACAATCTGAAAATATCACTCTCTAACGACAGTCGCACAAACAGAACGATACAATCACAAATTATCACTCTTTAATGACAGTCACACAAACAGAACAATACAGTCTGAAATTATCACTCTCCACAGGCAGTCACACAAACAGAATGATACAATCTGAAATTATCACTCTCTAACGACAGTCGCACAAACAGAACGATAGAATCACAAATTATCACTCTCCACAGGCAGTCACACAAACAGAATGATACAGTCTGAAATTATCACTCTCTAACGACAGTCGCACAAACAGAATGATACAATCTGAAATTATCACTCTTTAATGACAGTCGCACAAACAGAACGATAGAATCACAAATTATCACTCTCCACAGGCAGTCACACAAACAGAATGATACAATCTGAAATTATCACTCTCTAACGACAGTCGCACAAACAGAACGATACAATCTGAAATTATCTCTCCCCACAGACAGTCACACAAACTGAACGATACAATCTGAAATTATCACTCTCCACAGACAGTCACACAAACAGAGTGATTCAATCTGAAATTATCACTCTCTAACGACAGTCGCACAAACAGAACAATACAGTCTGAAATTATCACTCTCCACAGGCAGTCAAACAAACAGAACGATACAACCTGAAATTATCACTCTTTAATGACAGTCACACAAACAGAACGATACAATCTGAAATTATCACTCTCCACAGGCAGTCACACAAACAGAATGATACAATCTGAAATTATCACTCTCCACAGACAGTCACACAAACAGAGCGATTCAATCTGAAATTATCACTCTCTAACGACAGTCGCACAAACAGAATGATACAATCTGAAATTATCACTCTTTAATGACAGTCACACAAACAGAACGACACAATCTGAAAATATCACTCTCTAACGACAGTCGCACAAACAGAACGATACAATCTCAAATTATCACTCTTTAATGACAGTCACACAAACAGAACAATACAGTCTGAAATTATCACTCTCCACAGGCAGTCACACAAACAGAATGATACAATCTGAAATTATCACTCTCCGCAGAAAGTCACACAAACAGAACGACACAATCTGAAAATATCACTCTCTAACGACAGTCGCACAAACAGAACGATACAATCTCAAATTATCACTCTTTAATGACAGTCACACAAACAGAACAATACAGTCTGAAATTATAACTCTCCACAGGCAGTCACACAAACAGAATGATACAATCTGAAATTATCACTCTCCACAGAAAGTCACACAAACAGAACGACACAATCTGAAAATATCACTCTCTAACGACAGACGCACAAACAGAACGATACAATCTCAAATTATCACTCTTTAATGACAGTCACACAAACAGAAAGACACAATCTGAAAATATCACTCTCTAACGACAGTCGCACAAACAGAACGATACAATCTCAAATTATCACTCTTTAATGACAATCACACAAACAGAACAATACAGTCTGAAATTATCACTCTCCACAGGCAGTCACACAAACCGAATGATAAAACCTGAAATTATCACTCTCCACATACAGTCACACAAACAGAACGATACAATCTGAAATTATCACTCTCCACAGACAGTCACACAGAGTGATTCAATCTGAAATTATCACCCTCCACAGACAGTCACACAAACAGAACGATACAATCTCAAATTATCACTCTTTAATGACAGTCACACAAACAGAACAATACAGTCTGAAATTATCACTCTCCACAGGCAGTCACACAAACAGAATGATACAATCTGAAATTATCACTCTCTAACGACAGTAGCACAAACAGAATGATACAATCTGAAATTATCAATCTCTAACGACAGTCGCACAAACAGAACGATACAATCTGAAATTATCTCTCCCCACAGACAGTCAGACAAACAGAACGATACAATCTGAAATTATCACTCTCCACAGAAAGTCACACAAACCGAATGATAAAACCTGAAATTATCACTCTCCACATACAGTCACACAAACAGAACGATACAATCTGAAATTATCACTCTCTAACGACAGTCGCACAAACAGAACGATACAATCTCAAATTATCACTCTTTAATGACAGTCACACAAACAGAACAATACAGTCTGAAATTATCACTCTCCACAGGCAGTCACACAAACAGAATGATACAATCTGAAATTATCACTCTCTAACGACAGTCGCACAAACAGAATGATACAATCTGAAATTATCACTCTCTAACGACAGTCGCACAAACAGAACGATACAATCTGAAATTATCTCTCCCCACAGACAGTCACACAAACTGAACGATACAATCTGAAATTATCACTCTCCACAGACAGTCACACAAACAGAGTGATTCAATCTGAAATTATCACTCTCTAACGACAGTCGCACAAACAGAACAATACAGTCTGAAATTATCACTCTCCACAGGCAGTCAAACAAACAGAACGATACAACCTGAAATTATCACTCTTTAATGACAGTCACACAAACAGAACGATACAATCTGAAATTATCACTCTCCACAGGCAGTCACACAAACAGAATGATACTATCTGAAATTATCAATCTCCACAGACAGTCACACAAACAGAGCGATTCAATCTGAAATTATCACTCTCTAACGACAGTCGCACAAACAGAATGATACAATCTGAAATAATCACTCTTTAATGACAGTCACACAAACAGAACGACACAATCTGAAAATATCACTCTCTAACGACAGTCGCACAAACAGAACGATACAATCTCAAATTATCACTCTTTAATGACAGTCACACAAACAGAACAATACAGTCTGAAATTATCACTCTCCACAGGCAGTCACACAAACAGAATGATACAATCTGAAATTATCACTCTCCGCAGAAAGTCACACAAACAGAACGACACAATCTGAAAATATCATTCTCTAACGACAGTCGCACAAACAGAACGATACAATCTCAAATTATCACTCTTTAATGACAGTCACACAAACAGAACAATACAGTCTGAAATTATCACTCTCCACAGGCAGTCACACAAACAGAATGATACAATCTGAAATTATCACTCTCCACAGAAAGTCACACAAACAGAACGACACAATCTGAAAATATCACTCTCTAACGACAGTCGCACAAAGAGAACGATACAATCTCAAATTATCACTCTTTAATGACAGTCACACAAACAGAACGACACAATCTGAAAATATCACTCTCTAACGACAGTCGCACAAACAGAACGATACAATCTCAAATTATCACTCTTTAATGACAGTCACACAAACAGAACGACACAATCTGAAAATATCTCTCTCTAACGACAGTCGCACAAACAGAACGATACAATCTGAAATTATCACTCTTTAATGACAGTCACACAAACAGAACAATACAGTCTGAAATTATCTCTCCCCACAGACAGTCACACAAACTGAACGATACAATCTGAAATTATCACTCTCCGCAGAACGTCACACAAACAGAACGACACAATCTGAAAATATCACATAACGACAGTCGCACAAACAGAACGATACAATCTCAAATTATCACTCTTTAATGACAGTCACACAAACAGAACAATACAGTCTGAAATTATCACTCTCCACAGGCAGTCACACAAACAGAATGATACAATCTGAAATTATCACTCTCCACAGAAAGTCACACAAACAGAACGACACAATCTGAAAATATCACTCTCTAACGACAGTCGCACAAACAGAACGATACAATCTCAAATTATCACTCTTTAATGACAGTCACACAAACAGAACGACACAATCTGAAAATATCACTCTCTAACGACAGTCGCACAAACAGAACGATACAATCACAAATTATCACTCTTTAATGACAGTCACACAAACAGAACAATACAGTCTGAAATTATCACTCTCCACAGGCAGTCACACAAACAGAATGATACAATCTGAAATTATCACTCTCTAACGACAGTCGCACAAACAGAACGATAGAATCACAAATTATCACTCTCCACAGGCAGTCACACAAACAGAATGATACAATCTGAAATTATCACTCTCTAACGACAGTCGCACAAACAGAATGATACAATCTGAAATTATCACTCTTTAATGACAGTCACACAAACAGAACAATACAGTCTGAAATTATAACTCTCCACAGGCAGTCACACAAACAGAACGATACAATCTGAAATTATCACTCTCTAACGACAGTCGCACAAACAGAACGATACAATCTGAAATTATTTCTCCCCACAGACAGTCACACAAACCGAACGATAGAATAACAAATTATCACTCTCCACAGACAGTCACACAAACAGAACGATACAACCTGAAATTATCACTCTTTAATGACAGTCACACAAACAGAACGATACAATCTGAAATTATCACACTCCACAGGCAGTCACACAAACAGAATGATACAATCTGAAATTATCACTCTCCACAGACAGTCACACAAACCGAATGATAAAACCTGAAATTATCACTCTCCACATACAGTCACACAAACAGAACGATACAATCTGAAATTATCACTCTCCACAGACAGTCACACAGAGTGATTCAATCTGAAATTATCACCCACAAAAGACAGTCACACAAACAGAACGATACAATCTCAAATTATCACTCTTTAATGACAGTCACACAAACAGAACAATACAGTCTGAAATTATCACTCTCCACAGGCAGTCACACAAACAGAATGATACAATCTGAAATTATCACTCTCTAACGACAGTCGCACAAACAGAATGATACAATCTGAAATTATCACTCTTTAATGACAGTCACACAAACAGAACGACACAATCTGAAAATATCACTCTCTAACGACAGTCGCACAAACAGAACGATACAATCTCAAATTATCACTCTTTAATGACAGTCACACAAACAGAACAATACAGTCTGAAATTATCACTCTCCACAGGCAGTCACACAAACAGAATGATACAATCTGAAATTATCACTCTCCGCAGAAAGTCACACAAACAGAACGACACAATCTGAAAATATCACTCTCTAACGACAGTCGCACAAACAGAACGATACAATCTCAAATTATCACTCTTTAATGACAGTCACACAAACAGAACAATACAGTCTGAAATTATCACTCTCCACAGGCAGTCACACAAACAGAATGATACAATCTGAAATTATCACTCTCCACAGAAAGTCACACAAACAGAACGACACAATCTGAAAATATCACTCTCTAACGACAGTCGCACAAAGAGAACGATACAATCTCAAATTATCACTCTTTAATGACAGTCACACAAACAGAACGACACAATCTGAAAATATCACTCTCTAGCGACAGTCGCACAAACAGAACGATACAATCTCAAATTATCACTCTTTAATGACAGTCACACAAACAGAACGACACAATCTGAAAATATCTCTCTCTAACGACAGTCGCACAAACAGAACGATTCAATCTGAAATTATCACTCTCTAACGACAGTCGCACAAACAGAATGATACAATCTGAAATTATAACTCTCCAACGACAGTCGCACAAACAGAACGATACAGTCTGAAATTATCACTCTCCACAGACAGTCATACAAACAGAACGATACAATCTCAAATTATCACTCCACAGACAGTCACACAAACAGAATGATACACTGAAATTATCACTCTCTAACATTCGCACAAACAGAACGATACAATCTGAAATTATCACTCTAACGACAGTCGAACAAACAGAATGATAAAACCTGAAATTATCACTCTCCACAGAAAGTCACACAAACAGAATGATAAAAACTGAAATTATCACTATCCACATACAGTCACACAAACAGAACGATACAATCTGAAATTATCACTCTCCACAGACAGTCACACAAACAGATTGATACAATCTGAAATTATCACTGTCTAACGACAGTCGCACAAACAGAATGATACAATCTGAAATTATCACTCTCTAACGACAGTCGCACAAACAGAACGATACAGTCTGAAATTATCTCTCCCCACAGACAGTCACACAAACAGAACGATACAACCTGAAATTATCACTCTTTAATGACAGTCACACAAACAGAACAATACAGTCTGAAATTATCACTCTCCACAGGCAGTCACACAAACAGAATGATACAATCTGAAATTATCACTCTCCACAGAAAGTCAACAAACAGAACGACACAATCTGAAAATATCACTCTCTAACGACAGTCGCACAAACAGAACGATACAATCTCAAATTATCACTCTTTAATGACAGTCACACAAACAGAACAATACAGTCTGAAATTATCACTCTCCACAGGCAGTCACACAAACAGAATGATACAATCTGAAATTATCACTCTCCACACACAGTCACACAAACAGAGTGATTCAATCTGAAATTATCACTCTCTAACGACAGTCGCACAAGCAGAACGATACAATCTCAAATTATCACTCTCCACAGACAGTCACACAAACAGAGTGATTCAATTCTAAATTATCACTCTCTAACGACAGTCGCACAAACAGAACGATAGAATCACAAATTATCACTCTCCACAGACAGTCACACAAACAGAACGATACAACCTGAAATTATCACTGTTTAATGACAGTCACACAAACAGAACGATACAATCTGAAATTATCACACTCCACAGGCAGTCACACAAACAGAATGATACAATCTGAAATTATCACTCTCCACAGACAGTCACACAAACAGAGCGATTCAATCTGAAATTATCACTCTCTAACGACAGTCGCACAAACAGAATGATACAATCTGAAATTATAACTCTCCAACGACAGTCGCACAAACAGAACGATACAGTCTGAAATTATCACTCTCCACAGACAGTCATACAAACAGAACGATACAATCTCAAATTATCACTCCACAGACAGTCACACAAACAGAATGATACACTGAAATTATCACTCTCTAACATTCGCACAAACAGAACGATACAATCTGAAATTGTTATGCTCCACAGACAGTCACAGAAACAGAACGATACAATCTCAAATTATCACTCTTTAATGACAGTCACACAAACAGAACAATACAGTGTGAAATTATCACTCTCCACAGACAGTCACACAAACAGAACGATACAATCTCAAATTATCACTCTTTAATGACAGTCACACAAACAGAACAATACAGTCTGAAATAATCACTCTCCACAGGCAGTCACACAAACAGAATTATACAATCTGAAATTATCACTGTCTAACGACAGTCGCACAAACAGAATGATACAGTCTTAAATTATCACTCTCTAACGACAGTCGCACAAACAAAACGATACAATCTCAAATTATCACTCTTTAATGACAGTCACACAAACAGAACGACACAATCTGAAAATATCACTCTCTAACGACAGTCGCACAAACAGAACGATACAATCTCAAATTATCACTCTTTAATGACAGTCACACAAACAGAACAATACAGTCTGAAATTATCACTCTCCACAGGCAGTCACACAAACAGAATGATACAATCTGAAATTATCACTCTCTAACGACAGTCGCACAAACAGAACGATACAATCAGAAATTATCTCTCCCCACAGACAGTCACACAAACAGAACGATACAACCTGAAATTATCACTCTTTAATGACAGTCACACAAACAGAACAATACAGTCTGAAATTATCACTCTCCACAGGCAGTCACACAAACAGAATGATACAATCTGAAATTATCACTCTCTAACGACAGTCGAACAAACAGAATGATAAAACCTGAAATTATCACTCTCCACAGAAAGTCACACAAACAGAATGATAAAAACTGAAATTATCACTCTCCACATACAGTCACACAAACAGAACGATACAATCTGAAATTATCACTCTCCACAGAGTCACACAAACAGAACGATACAATCTGAAATTATCACTCTCCACAGAAAGTCACACAAACAGAATGATAAAAACTGAAATTATCACTATCCACATACAGTCACACAAACAGAACGATACAATCTGAAATTATCACTCTCCACAGACAGTCACACAAACAGAATGATACAATCTGAAATTATCACTCTCCGCAGAAAGTCACACAAACAGAACGACACAATCTGAAAATATCACTCTCTAACGACAGTCGCACAAACAGAACGATACAATCTCAAATTATCACTCTCCACAGGCAGTCACACAAACAGAACAATACAGTCTGAAATTATCACTCTCCACAGGCAGTCACACAAACAGAATGATACAATCTGAAATTATCACTCTCTAACGACAGTCGCACAAACAGAATGATACAATCTGATATTATCAATCTCTAACGACAGTCGCACAAACAGAACGATACAATCTGAAATTATCACTCTCCACAGACAGTCACACAAACAGAACGATACAACCTGAAATTATCACTCTTTAATGACAGTCACACAAACAGAACGATACAATCTGAAATTATCACACTCCACAGGCAGTCACACAAACAGAATGATACAATCTGATATTATCACTCTCCACAGACAGTCACACAAACAGAGCGATTCAATCTGAAATTATCACTCTCTAACGACAGTCGCACAAACAGAATGATACAATCTGAAATTATCACTCTTTAATGACAGTCACACAAACAGAACGACACAATCTGAAAATATCACTCTCTAACGACAGTCGCACAAACAGAACGATACAATCTCAAATTATCACTCTTTAATGACAGTCACACAAACAGAACAATACAGTCTGAAATTATCACTCTCCACAGGCAGTCACACAAACAGAATGATACAATCTGAAATTATCACTCTCCGCAGAAAGTCACACAAACAGAACGACACAATCTGAAAATATCACTCTCTAACGACAGTCGCACAAACAGAACGATACAATCTCAAATTATCACTCTTTAATGACAGTCACACAAAAAGAACAATACAGTCTGAAATTATCACTCTCCACAGGCAGTCACACAAACAGAATGATACAATCTAAAATTATCACTCTCCACAGAAAGTCACACAAACAGAACGACACAATCTGAAATTATCACTCTCTAACGACAGTCGCACAAACAGAACGATACAATCTCAAATTATCACTCCTTAATGACAGTCACACAAACAGAACAATACAGTCTGAAATTATCACTCTCCACAGCCAGTCACACAAACAGAATGATACAATCTGAAATTATCACTCTCAACAGACAGTCACACAAACAGAGTGATTCAATCTGAAATTATCACTCTCCACAGAAAGTCACACAAACAGAACGACACAATCTGAAAATATCACTCTCTAACGACAGTCGCACAAACAGACCGATACAATCTCAAATTATCACTCTTTAATGACAGTCACACAAACAGAACGACACAATCTGAAAATATCACTCTCTAACGACAGTCGCACAAACAGAACGATACAATCTCAAATTATCACTCTTTAATGACAGTCACACAAACAGAACAATACAGTCTGAAATTATCACTCTCCACAGGCAGTCACACAAACAGAATGATACAATCTGAAATTATCACTCTCTAACGACAGTCGCACAAACAGAACGATAGAATCACAAATTATCACTCTCCACAGGCAGTCACACAAACAGAATTATACAATCTGAAATTATCACTCTCTAACGACAGTCGCACAAACAGAATGATACAATCTGAAATTATCACTCTCTAACGACAGTCGCACAAACAGAACGATACAATCTGAAATTATCTCTCCCCACAGACAGTCACACAAACTGAACGATAGAATCACAAATTATCACTCTCCACAGACAGTCACACAAACAGAACGATACAACCTGAAATTATCACTCTTTAATGACAGTCACACAAACAGAACGATACAATCTGAAATTATCACTCTCCACAGAAAGTCACACAAACAGAACGACACAATCTGAAAATATCACTCTCTAACGACAGTCGCACAAACAGAACGATACAATCTCAAATTATCACTCTTTAATGACAGTCACACAAACAGAACGACACAATCTGAAAATATCACTCTCTAACGACAGTCGCACAAACAGAACGATACAATCACAAATTATCACTCTTTAATGACAGTCACACAAACAGAACAATACAGTCTGAAATTATCACTCTCCACAGGCAGTCACACAAACAGAATGATACAATCTGAAATTATCACTCTCTAACGACAGTCGCACAAACAGAACGATAGAATCACAAATTATCACTCTCCACAGGCAGTCACACAAACAGAATGATACAATCTGAAATTATCACTCTCTAACGACAGTCGCACAAACAGAATGATACAATCTGAAATTATCACTCTTTAATGACAGTCACACAAACAGAACAATACAGTCTGAAATTATCACTCTCCACAGGCAGTCACACAAAGAGAATGATACAATCTGAAATTATCACTCGCTAACGACAGTCGCACAAACAGAACGATAGAATCACAAATTATCACTCTCCACAGGCAGTCACACAAACAGAATGATACAATCTGAAATTATCACTCTCTAACGACAGTCGCACAAACAGAACGATACAATCTGAAATTATCACTCTCTAACGACAGTCGCACAAACAGAACGATACAATCTGAAATTATTTCTCCCCACAGACAGTCACACAAACCGAACGATAGAATAACAAATTATCACTCTCCACAGACAGTCACACAAACAGAACGATACAACCTGAAATTATCACTCTTTAATGACAGTCACACAAACAGAACGATACAATCTGAAATTATCACACTCCACAGGCAGTCACACAAACAGAATGATACAATCTGAAATTATCACTCTCCACAGACAGTCACACAAACCGAATGATAAAACCTGAAATTATCACTCTCCACATACAGTCACACAAACAGAACGATACAATCTGAAATTATCACTCTCCACAGACAGTCACACAGAGTGATTCAATCTGAAATTATCACCCACAAAAGACAGTCACACAAACAGAACGATACAATCTCAAATTATCACTCTTTAATGACAGTCACACAAACAGAACAATACAGTCTGAAATTATCACTCTCCACAGGCAGTCACACAAACAGAATGATACAATCTGAAATTATCACTCTCTAACGACAGTCGCACAAACAGAATGATACAATCTGAAATTATCACTCTTTAATGACAGTCACACAAACAGAACGACACAATCTGAAAATATCACTCTCTAACGACAGTCGCACAAACAGAACGATACAATCTCAAATTATCACTCTTTAATGACAGTCACACAAACAGAACAATACAGTCTGAAATTATCACTCTCCACAGGCAGTCACACAAACAGAATGATACAATCTGAAATTATCACTCTCCGCAGAAAGTCACACAAACAGAACGACACAATCTGAAAATATCACTCTCTAACGACAGTCGCACAAACAGAACGATACAATCTCAAATTATCACTCTTTAATGACAGTCACACAAACAGAACAATACAGTCTGAAATTATCACTCTCCACAGGCAGTCACACAAACAGAATGATACAATCTGAAATTATCACTCTCTAACGACAGTCGAACAAACAGAATGATAAAACCTGAAATTATCACTCTCCACAGAAAGTCACACAAACAGAATGATAAAAACTGAAATTATCACTCTCCACATACAGTCACACAAACAGAACGATACAATCTGAAATTATCACTCTCCACAGAGTCACACAAACAGAACGATACAATCTGAAATTATCACTCTCCACAGAAAGTCACACAAACAGAATGATAAAAACTGAAATTATCACTATCCACATACAGTCACACAAACAGAACGATACAATCTGAAATTATCACTCTCCACAGACAGTCACACAAACAGAATGATACAATCTGAAATTATCACTCTCCGCAGAAAGTCACACAAACAGAACGACACAATCTGAAAATATCACTCTCTAACGACAGTCGCACAAACAGAACGATACAATCTCAAATTATCACTCTCCACAGGCAGTCACACAAACAGAACAATACAGTCTGAAATTATCACTCTCCACAGGCAGTCACACAAACAGAATGATACAATCTGAAATTATCACTCTCTAACGACAGTCGCACAAACAGAATGATACAATCTGAAATTATCAATCTCTAACGACAGTCGCACAAACAGAACGATACAATCTGAAATTATCACTCTCCACAGACAGTCACACAAACAGAACGATACAACCTGAAATTATCACTCTTTAATGACAGTCACACAAACAGAACGATACAATCTGAAATTATCACACTCCACAGGCAGTCACACAAACAGAATGATACAATCTGATATTATCACTCTCCACAGACAGTCACACAAACAGAGCGATTCAATCTGAAATTATCACTCTCTAACGACAGTCGCACAAACAGAATGATACAATCTGAAATTATCACTCTTTAATGACAGTCACACAAACAGAACGACACAATCTGAAAATATCACTCTCTAACGACAGTCGCACAAACAGAACGATACAATCTCAAATTATCACTCTTTAATGACAGTCACACAAACAGAACAATACAGTCTGAAATTATCACTCTCCACAGGCAGTCACACAAACAGAATGATACAATCTGAAATTATCACTCTCCGCAGAAAGTCACACAAACAGAACGACACAATCTGAAAATATCACTCTCTAACGACAGTCGCACAAACAGAACGATACAATCTCAAATTATCACTCTTTAATGACAGTCACACAAAAAGAACAATACAGTCTGAAATTATCACTCTCCACAGGCAGTCACACAAACAGAATGATACAATCTAAAATTATCACTCTCCACAGAAAGTCACACAAACAGAACGACACAATCTGAAATTATCACTCTCTAACGACAGTCGCACAAACAGAACGATACAATCTCAAATTATCACTCCTTAATGACAGTCACACAAACAGAACAATACAGTCTGAAATTATCACTCTCCACAGCCAGTCACACAAACAGAATGATACAATCTGAAATTATCACTCTCAACAGACAGTCACACAAACAGAGTGATTCAATCTGAAATTATCACTCTCCACAGAAAGTCACACAAACAGAACGACACAATCTGAAAATATCACTCTCTAACGACAGTCGCACAAACAGACCGATACAATCTCAAATTATCACTCTTTAATGACAGTCACACAAACAGAACGACACAATCTGAAAATATCACTCTCTAACGACAGTCGCACAAACAGAACGATACAATCTCAAATTATCACTCTTTAATGACAGTCACACAAACAGAACAATACAGTCTGAAATTATCACTCTCCACAGGCAGTCACACAAACAGAATGATACAATCTGAAATTATCACTCTCTAACGACAGTCGCACAAACAGAACGATAGAATCACAAATTATCACTCTCCACAGGCAGTCACACAAACAGAATTATACAATCTGAAATTATCACTCTCTAACGACAGTCGCACAAACAGAATGATACAATCTGAAATTATCACTCTCTAACGACAGTCGCACAAACAGAACGATACAATCTGAAATTATCTCTCCCCACAGACAGTCACACAAACTGAACGATAGAATCACAAATTATCACTCTCCACAGACAGTCACACAAACAGAACGATACAACCTGAAATTATCACTCTTTAATGACAGTCACACAAACAGAACGATACAATCTGAAATTATCACACTCCACAGGCAGTCACACAAACAGAATGATACAATCTGAAATTATCACTCTCCACAGACAGTCACACAAACCGAATGATAAAACCTGAAATTATCACTCTCCACATACAGTCACACAAACAGAACGATACAATCTGAAATTATCACTCTCCACAGACAGTCACACAAACAGAGTGATTCAATCTGAATTTATCACCCTCCACAGACAGTCACACAAACAGAACGATACAATCTCAAATTATCACTCTTTAATGACAGTCACACAAACAGAACAATACAGTCTGAAATTATCACTCTCCACAGGCAGTCACACAAACAGAACGATACAATCTGAAATTATCACTCTCCACAGACAGTCACACAAACAGAACGATACAACCTGAAATTATCACTCTTTAATGACAGTCACACAAACAGAACGATACAATCTGAAATTATCACACTCCACAGGCAGTCACACAAACAGAATGATACAATCTGATATTATCACTCTCCACAGACAGTCACACAAACAGAGCGATTCAATCTGAAATTATCACTCTCTAACGACAGTCGCACAAACAGAATGATACAATCTGAAATTATCACTCTTTAATGACAGTCACACAAACAGAACGACACAATCTGAAAATATCACTCTCTAACGACAGTCGCACAAACAGAACGATACAATCTCAAATTATCACTCTTTAATGACAGTCACACAAACAGAACAATACAGTCTGAAATTATCACTCTCCACAGGCAGTCACACAAACAGAATGATACAATCTGAAATTATCACTCTCCGCAGAAAGTCACACAAACAGAACGACACAATCTGAAAATATCACTCTCTAACGACAGTCGCACAAACAGAACGATACAATCTCAAATTATCACTCTTTAATGACAGTCACACAAAAAGAACAATACAGTCTGAAATTATCACTCTCCACAGGCAGTCACACAAACAGAATGATACAATCTAAAATTATCACTCTCCACAGAAAGTCACACAAACAGAACGACACAATCTGAAATTATCACTCTCTAACGACAGTCGCACAAACAGAACGATACAATCTCAAATTATCACTCCTTAATGACAGTCACACAAACAGAACAATACAGTCTGAAATTATCACTCTCCACAGCCAGTCACACAAACAGAATGATACAATCTGAAATTATCACTCTCAACAGACAGTCACACAAACAGAGTGATTCAATCTGAAATTATCACTCTCCACAGAAAGTCACACAAACAGAACGACACAATCTGAAAATATCACTCTCTAACGACAGTCGCACAAACAGACCGATACAATCTCAAATTATCACTCTTTAATGACAGTCACACAAACAGAACGACACAATCTGAAAATATCACTCTCTAACGACAGTCGCACAAACAGAACGATACAATCTCAAATTATCACTCTTTAATGACAGTCACACAAACAGAACAATACAGTCTGAAATTATCACTCTCCACAGGCAGTCACACAAACAGAATGATACAATCTGAAATTATCACTCTCTAACGACAGTCGCACAAACAGAACGATAGAATCACAAATTATCACTCTCCACAGGCAGTCACACAAACAGAATTATACAATCTGAAATTATCACTCTCTAACGACAGTCGCACAAACAGAATGATACAATCTGAAATTATCACTCTCTAACGACAGTCGCACAAACAGAACGATACAATCTGAAATTATCTCTCCCCACAGACAGTCACACAAACTGAACGATAGAATCACAAATTATCACTCTCCACAGACAGTCACACAAACAGAACGATACAACCTGAAATTATCACTCTTTAATGACAGTCACACAAACAGAACGATACAATCTGAAATTATCACACTCCACAGGCAGTCACACAAACAGAATGATACAATCTGAAATTATCACTCTCCACAGACAGTCACACAAACCGAATGATAAAACCTGAAATTATCACTCTCCACATACAGTCACACAAACAGAACGATACAATCTGAAATTATCACTCTCCACAGACAGTCACACAAACAGAGTGATTCCATCTGAATTTATCACCCTCCACAGACAGTCACACAAACAGAACGATACAATCTCAAATTATCACTCTTTAATGACAGTCACACAAACAGAACAATACAGTCTGAAATTATCACTCTCCACAGGCAGTCACACAAACAGAATGATACAATCTGAAATTATCACTCTCTAACGACAGTCGCACAAACAGAATGATACAATCTGAAATTATCAATCTCTAACGACAGTCGCACAAACAGAACGATACAATCTGAAATTATCTCTCCCCACAGACAGTCACACAAACAGAACGATACAATCTGAAATTATCACTCTCCACAGAAAGTCACACAAACCGAATGATAAAACCTGAAATTATCACTCTCCACATACAGTCACACAAACAGAACGATACAATCTGAAATTATCACTCTCCACAGAAAGTCACACAAACAGAACGACACAATCTGAAAATATCACTCTCTAACGACAGTCGCACAAACAGAACGATACAATCTCAAATTATCACTCTTTAATGACAGTCACTCAAACAGAACGACACAATCTGAAAATATCACTCTCTAACGACAGTCGCACAAACAGAACGATACAATCTCAAATTATCACTCTTTAATGACAGTCACACAAACAGAACAATACAGTCTGAAATTATCACTCTCCACAGGCAGTCACACAAACAGAATGATACAATCTGAAATTATCACTCTCCACAGAAAGTCACACAAACAGAACGACACAATCTGAAAATATCACTCTCTAACGACAGTCGCACAAACAGAACGATACAATCTCAAATTATCACTCTTTAATGACAGTCACACAAACAGAACAATACAGTCTGAAATTATCACTCTCCACAGGCAGTCACACAAACAGAATGATACAATCTGAAATTATCACTCTCCACAGAAAGTCACACAAACAGAACGACACAATCTGAAAATATCACTCTCTAACGACAGTCGCACAAACAGAACGATACAATCTCAAATTATCACTCTTTAATGACAGTCACACAAACAGAACGACACAATCTGAAAATATCACTCTCTAACGACAGTCGCACAAACTGAACGATACAATCTCAAATTATCACTCTTTAATGACAGTCACACAAACAGAACAATACAGTCTGAAATTATCACTCTCCACAGGCAGTCACACAAACAGAATGATACAATCTGAAATTATCACTCTCCACAGAAAGTCACACAAACAGAACGACACAATCTGAAAATATCACTCTCTAACGACAGTCGCACAAACAGAACGATACAATCTCAAATTATCACTCTTTAATGACAGTCACACAAACAGAACAATACAGTCTGAAATTATCACTCTCCACAGGCAGTCACACAAACAGAATGATACAATCTGAAATTATCACTCTCAAACGACAGTCGCACAAACAGAATGATACAATCTGAAATTATCAATCTCTAACGACAGTCGCACAAACAGAACGATACAATCTGAAATTATCACTCTCCACAGACAGTCACACAAACAGAACGATACAACCTGAAATTATCACTCTTTAATGACAGTCACACAAACAGAACGATACAATCTGAAATTATCACACTCCACAGGCAGTCACACAAACAGAATGATACAATCTGATATTATCACTCTCCACAGACAGTCACACAAACAGAACGATACAACCTGAAATTATCACTCTTTAATGACAGTCACACAAACAGAACGATACAATCTGAAATTATCACACTCCACAGGCAGTCACACAAACAGAATGATACAATCTGATATTATCACTCTCCACAGACAGTCACACAAACAGAGCGATTCAATCTGAAATTATCACTCTCTAACGACAGTCGCACAAACAGAATGATACAATCTGAAATTATCACTCTTTAATGACAGTCACACAAACAGAACGACACAATCTGAAAATATCACTCTCTAACGACAGTCGCACAAACAGAACGATACAATCTCAAATTATCACTCTTTAATGACAGTCACACAAACAGAACAATACAGTCTGAAATTATCACTCTCCACAGGCAGTCACACAAACAGAATGATACAATCTGAAATTATCACTCTCCGCAGAAAGTCACACAAACAGAACGACACAATCTGAAAATATCACTCTCTAACGACAGTCGCACAAACAGAACGATACAATCTCAAATTATCACTCTTTAATGACAGTCACACAAAAAGAACAATACAGTCTGAAATTATCACTCTCCACAGGCAGTCACACAAACAGAATGATACAATCTGAAATTATCACTCTCCACAGAAAGTCACACAAACAGAACGACACAATCTGAAATTATCACTCTCTAACGACAGTCGCACAAACAGAACGATACAATCTCAAATTATCACTCTTTAATGACAGTCGCACAAACAGAACAATACAGTCTGAAATTATCACTCTCCACAGGCAGTCACACAAACAGAATGATACAATCTGAAATTATCACTCTCTAACGACAGTCGCACAAACAGAATGATACAATCTGAAATTATCACTCTCTAACGACAGTCGCACAAACAGAACGATACAATCTGAAATTATCTCTCCCCACACAGTCACACAAACTGAACGATACAATCTGAAATTATCTCTCCCCACACAGTCACACAAACAGAATGATACAATCTGAAATTATCACTCTCTAACGACAGTCACACAAACAGAGTGATTCAATCTCAAATTATCACTCTCCACAGAAAGTCACACAAACAGAACGACACAATCTGAAAATATCACTCTCTAACGACAGTCGCACAAACAGACCGATACAATCTCAAATTATCACTCTTTAATGACAGTCACACAAACAGAACGACACAATCTGAAAATATCACTCTCTAACGACAGTCGCACAAACAGAACGATACAATCTCAAATTATCACTCTTTAATGACAGTCACACAAACAGAACAATACAGTCTGAAATTATCACTCTCCACAGGCAGTCACACAAACAGAATGATACAATCTGAAATTATCACTCTCTAACGACAGTCGCACAAACAGAACGATAGAATCACAAATTATCACTCTCCACAGGCAGTCACACAAACAGAATGATACAATCTGAAATTATCACTCTCTAACGACAGTCGCACAAACAGAATGATACAATCTGAAATTATCACTCTCTAACGACAGTCGCACAAACAGAACGATACAATCTGAAATTATCTCTCCCCACAGACAGTCACACAAACTGAACGATAGTATCACAAATTATCACTCTCCACAGACAGTCACACAAACAGAACGATACAACCTGAAATTATCACTCTTTAATGACAGTCACCCAAACAGAACGATACAATCTGAAATTATCACACTCCACAGGCAGTCACACAAACAGAATGATACAATCTGAAATTATCACTCTCCACAGACAGTCACACAAACCGAATGATAAAACCTGAAATTATCACTCTCCACATACAGTCACACAAACAGAACGATACAATCTGAAATTATCACTCTCCACAGACAGTCACACAAACAGAGTGATTCAATCTGAATTTATCACCCTCCACAGACAGTCACACAAACAGAACGATACAATCTCAAATTATCACTCTTTAATGACAGTCACACAAACAGAACAATACAGTCTGAAATTATCACTCTCCACAGGCAGTCACACAAACAGAATGATACAATCTGAAATTATCACTCTCTAACGACAGTCGCACAAGCAGAATGATACAATCTGAAATTATCAATCTCTAACGACAGTCGCACAAACAGAACGATACAATCTGAAATTATCTCTCCCCACAGACAGTCACACAAACAGAACGATACAATCTGAAATTATCACTCTCCACAGAAAGTCACACAAACCGAATGATAAAACCTGAAATTATCACTCTCCACATACAGTCACACAAACAGAACGATACAATCTGAAATTATCACTCTCCAGAGAAAGTCACACAAACAGAACGACACAATCTGAAAATATCACTCTCTAACGACAGTCGCACAAACAGAACGATACAATCTCAAATTATCACTCTTTAATGACAGTCACACAAACAGAACAATACAGTCTGAAATTATCACTCTCCACAGGCAGTCACACAAACAGAATGATACAATCTGAAATTATCACTCTCCACAGAAAGTCACACAAACAGAACGACACAATCTGAAAATATCACTCTCTAACGACAGTCGCACAAACAGAACGATAAAATCTCAAATTATCACTCTTTAATGACAGTCACACAAACAGAACGACACAATCTGAAAATATCACTCTCTAACGACAGTCGCACAAACAGAACGATACAATCTCAAATTATCACTCTTTAATGACAGTCACACAAACAGAACAATACAGTCTGAAATTATCACTCTCCACAGGCAGTCACACAAACAGAATGATACAATCTGAAATGATCACTCTCCACAGAAAGTCACACAAACAGAACGACACAATCTGAAAATATCACTCTCTAACGACAGTCGCACAAACAGAACGATACAATCTCAAATTATCACTCTTTAATGACAGTCACACAAACAGAACGACACAATCTGAAAATATCACTCTCTAACGACAGTCGCACAAACAGAACGATACAATCTCAAATTATCACTCTTTAATGACAGTCACACAAACAGAACAATACAGTCTGAAATTATCACTCTCCACAGGCAGTCACACAAACAGAATGATACAATCTGAAATTATCACTCTCCGCAGAAAGTCACACAAACAGAACGACACAATCTGAAAATATCACTCTCTAACGACAGTCGCACAAACAGAACGATACAATCTCAAATTATCACTCTTTAATGACAGTCACACAAACAGAACAATACAGTCTGAAATTATCACTCTCCACAGGCAGTCACACAAACAGAATGATACAATCTGAAATTATCACTCTCTAACGACAGTCGCACAAACAGAACGATACAATCTGAAATTATCACTCTCCACAGACAGTCACACAAACAGAACGATACAACCTGAAATTATCACTCTTTAATGACAGTCACACAAACAGAACGATACAATCTGAAATTATCACACTCCACAGGCAGTCACACAAACAGAATGATACAATCTGATATTATCACTCTCCACAGACAGTCACACAAACAGAGCGATTCAATCTGAAATTATCACTCTCTAACGACAGTCGCACAAACAGAATGATACAATCTGAAATTATCACTCTTTAATGACAGTCACACAAACAGAACGACACAATCTGAAAATATCACTCTCTAACGACAGTCGCACAAACAGAACGATACAATCTCAAATTATCACTCTTTAATGACAGTCACACAAACAGAACAATACAGTCTGAAATTATCACTCTCCACAGGCAGTCACACAAACAGAATGATACAATCTGAAATTATCACTCTCTAACGACAGTCGCACAAACAGAATGATACAATCTGAAATTATCACTCTCTAACGACAGTCGCACAAACAGAACGATACAATCTGAAATTATCTCTCCCCACACAGTCACACAAACTGAACGATACAATCTGAAATTATCACTCTCAACAGACAGTCACACAAACAGAGTGATTCAATCTGAAATTATCACTCTCTAACGACAGTCGCACAAACAGAACGATAGAATCACAAATTATCACTCTCCACAGGCAGTCACACAAACAGAATGATACAATCTGAAATTATCACTCTCTAACGACAGTCGCACAAACAGAATGATACAATCTGAAATTATCACTCTCTAACGACAGTCGCACAAACAGAACGATACAATCTGAAATTATCTCTCCCCACAGACAGTCACACAAACAGAATGATACAATCTGATATTATCACTCTCCACAAGAAAGTCACACAAACAGAACGACACAATCTGGAAATATCACTCTCTAACGACAGTCGCACAAACAGAACGATACAATCTCAAATTATCACTCTTTAATGACAGTCACACAAACAGAACGACACAATCTGAAAATATCACTCTCTAACGACAGTCGCACAAACAGAACGATACAATCTCAAATTATCACTCTTTAATGACAGTCACACAAACAGAACAATACAGTCTGAAATTATCACTCTCCACAGGCAGTCACACAAACAGAATGATACAATCTGAAATTATCACTCTCTAACGACAGTCGCACAAACAGAACGATAGAATCACAAATTATCACTCTCCACAGGCAGTCACACAAACAGAATGATACAATCTGAAATTATCACTCTCTAACGACAGTCGCACAAACAGAATGATACAATCTGAAATTATCACTCTCTAACGACAGTCGCACAAACAGAACGATACAATCTGAAATTATCTCTCCCCACAGACAGTCACACAAACTGAACGATAGTATCACAAATTATCACTCTCCACAGACAGTCACACAAACAGAACGATACAACCTGAAATTATCACTCTTTAATGACAGTCACCCAAACAGAACGATACAATCTGAAATTATCACACTCCACAGGCAGTCACACAAACAGAATGATACAATCTGAAATTATCACTCTCCACAGACAGTCACACAAACCGAATGATAAAACCTGAAATTATCACTCTCCACATACAGTCACACAAACAGAACGATACAATCTGAAATTATCACTCTCCACAGACAGTCACACAAACAGAGTGATTCAATCTGAATTTATCACCCTCCACAGACAGTCACACAAACAGAACGATACAATCTCAAATTATCACTCTTTAATGACAGTCACACAAACAGAACAATACA
This sequence comes from Hemitrygon akajei, assembly GCF_048418815.1. NCBI lineage: Eukaryota > Metazoa > Chordata > Chondrichthyes > Myliobatiformes > Dasyatidae > Hemitrygon > Hemitrygon akajei. The sequence continues at coordinate 5,124,253 of NC_133149.1, forward strand.
GTCTGAAATTATCACTCTCCACAGGCAGTCACACAAACAGAATGATACAATCTGAAATTATCACTCTCTAACGACAGTCGCACAAGCAGAATGATACAATCTGAAATTATCAATCTCTAACGACAGTCGCACAAACAGAACGATACAATCTGAAATTATCTCTCCCCACAGACAGTCACACAAACAGAACGATACAATCTGAAATTATCACTCTCCACAGAAAGTCACACAAACCGAATGATAAAACCTGAAATTATCACTCTCCACATACAGTCACACAAACAGAACGATACAATCTGAAATTATCACTCTCCAGAGAAAGTCACACAAACAGAACGACACAATCTGAAAATATCACTCTCTAACGACAGTCGCACAAACAGAACGATACAATCTCAAATTATCACTCTTTAATGACAGTCACACAAACAGAACAATACAGTCTGAAATTATCACTCTCCACAGGCAGTCACACAAACAGAATGATACAATCTGAAATTATCACTCTCCACAGAAAGTCACACAAACAGAACGACACAATCTGAAAATATCACTCTCTAACGACAGTCGCACAAACAGAACGATAAAATCTCAAATTATCACTCTTTAATGACAGTCACACAAACAGAACGACACAATCTGAAAATATCACTCTCTAACGACAGTCGCACAAACAGAACGATACAATCTCAAATTATCACTCTTTAATGACAGTCACACAAACAGAACAATACAGTCTGAAATTATCACTCTCCACAGGCAGTCACACAAACAGAATGATACAATCTGAAATGATCACTCTCCACAGAAAGTCACACAAACAGAACGACACAATCTGAAAATATCACTCTCTAACGACAGTCGCACAAACAGAACGATACAATCTCAAATTATCACTCTTTAATGACAGTCACACAAACAGAACGACACAATCTGAAAATATCACTCTCTAACGACAGTCGCACAAACAGAACGATACAATCTCAAATTATCACTCTTTAATGACAGTCACACAAACAGAACAATACAGTCTGAAATTATCACTCTCCACAGGCAGTCACACAAACAGAATGATACAATCTGAAATTATCACTCTCCGCAGAAAGTCACACAAACAGAACGACACAATCTGAAAATATCACTCTCTAACGACAGTCGCACAAACAGAACGATACAATCTCAAATTATCACTCTTTAATGACAGTCACACAAACAGAACAATACAGTCTGAAATTATCACTCTCCACAGGCAGTCACACAAACAGAATGATACAATCTGAAATTATCACTCTCTAACGACAGTCGCACAAACAGAACGATACAATCTGAAATTATCACTCTCCACAGACAGTCACACAAACAGAACGATACAACCTGAAATTATCACTCTTTAATGACAGTCACACAAACAGAACGATACAATCTGAAATTATCACACTCCACAGGCAGTCACACAAACAGAATGATACAATCTGATATTATCACTCTCCACAGACAGTCACACAAACAGAGCGATTCAATCTGAAATTATCACTCTCTAACGACAGTCGCACAAACAGAATGATACAATCTGAAATTATCACTCTTTAATGACAGTCACACAAACAGAACGACACAATCTGAAAATATCACTCTCTAACGACAGTCGCACAAACAGAACGATACAATCTCAAATTATCACTCTTTAATGACAGTCACACAAACAGAACAATACAGTCTGAAATTATCACTCTCCACAGGCAGTCACACAAACAGAATGATACAATCTGAAATTATCACTCTCTAACGACAGTCGCACAAACAGAATGATACAATCTGAAATTATCACTCTCTAACGACAGTCGCACAAACAGAACGATACAATCTGAAATTATCTCTCCCCACACAGTCACACAAACTGAACGATACAATCTGAAATTATCACTCTCAACAGACAGTCACACAAACAGAGTGATTCAATCTGAAATTATCACTCTCTAACGACAGTCGCACAAACAGAACGATAGAATCACAAATTATCACTCTCCACAGGCAGTCACACAAACAGAATGATACAATCTGAAATTATCACTCTCTAACGACAGTCGCACAAACAGAATGATACAATCTGAAATTATCACTCTCTAACGACAGTCGCACAAACAGAACGATACAATCTGAAATTATCTCTCCCCACAGACAGTCACACAAACAGAATGATACAATCTGATATTATCACTCTCCACAAGAAAGTCACACAAACAGAACGACACAATCTGGAAATATCACTCTCTAACGACAGTCGCACAAACAGAACGATACAATCTCAAATTATCACTCTTTAATGACAGTCACACAAACAGAACGACACAATCTGAAAATATCACTCTCTAACGACAGTCGCACAAACAGAACGATACAATCTCAAATTATCACTCTTTAATGACAGTCACACAAACAGAACAATACAGTCTGAAATTATCACTCTCCACAGGCAGTGACAAAAACAGAATGATACAATCTGAAATTATCACTCTCCACAGAAAGTCACACAAACAGAACGACACAATCTGAAAATATCACTCTCTATCGACAGTCGCACAAACTGAACGATACAATCTCAAATGATCACTCTTTAATGACAGTCACACAAACAGAACGACACAATCTGAAAATATCACTCTCTAACGATAGTCGCACAAACAGAACGATACAATCTCAAATTATCACTCTTTAATGACAGTCACACAAACAGAACAATACAGTCTGAAATTATCACTCTCCACAGGCAGTCACACAAAGAGAATGATACAATCTGAAATTATCACTCTCTAACGACAGTCGCACAAACAGAACGATAGAATCACAAATTATCACTCTCCACAGGCAGTCACACAAACAGAATGATACAATCTGAAATTATCACTCTCTAACGACAGTCGCACAAACAGAACGATACAATCTGAAATTATCTCTCCCCACAGACAGTCACACAAACTGAACGATAGAATCACAAATTATCACTCTCCACAGACAGTCACACAAACAGAACGATACAACCTGAAATTATCACTCTTTAATGACAGTCACACAAACAGAACGATACAATCTGAAATTATCACACTCCACAGGCAGTCACACAAACAGAATGATACAATCTGAAATTACCACTCTCCACAGACAGTCACACAAACCGAATGATAAAACCTGAAATTATCACTCTCCACATACAGTCACACAAACAGAACGATACAATCTGAAATTATCACTCTCCACAGACAGTCACACAAACAGAGTGATTCAATCTGAATTTATCACCCTCCACAGACAGTCACACAAACAGAACGATACAATCTCAAATTATCACTCTTTAATGACAGTCACACAAACAGAACAATACAGTCTGAAATTATCACTCTCCACAGGCAGTCACACAAACAGAATGATACAATCTGAAATTATCACTCTCTAACGACAGTCGCACAAACAGAATGATACAATCTGAAATTATCAATCTCTAACGACAGTCGCACAAACAGAACGATACAATCTGAAATTATCTCTCCCCACAGACAGTCACACAAACAGAACGATACAATCTGAAATTATCACTCTCCACAGAAAGTCACACAAACCGAATGATAAAACCTGAAATTATCACTCTCCACATACAGTCACACAAACAGAACGATACAATCTGAAATTATCACTCTCCGGAGAAAGTCACACAAACAGAACGACACAATCTGAAAATATCACTCTCTAACGACAGTCGCACAAACAGAACGATACAATCTCAAATTATCACTCTTTAATGACAGTCACACAAACAGAACAATACAGTCTGAAATTATCACTCTCCACAGGCAGTCACACAAACAGAATGATACAATCTGAAATTATCACTCTCCACAGAAAGTCACACAAACAGAACGACACAATCTGAAAATATCACTCTCTAACGACAGTCGCACAAACAGAACGATAAAATCTCAAATTATCACTCTTTAATGACAGTCACACAAACAGAACAATACAGTCTGAAATTATCACTCTCCACAGGCAGTCACACAAACAGAATGATACAATCTGAAATTATCACTCTCTAACGGCAGTCGCACAAACAGAATGATACAATCTGAAATTATCACTCTCTAACGACAGTCGCACAAACAGAACGATACAATCTGAAATTATCTCTCCCCACACAGTCACACAAACTGAACGATACAATCTGAAATTATCACTCTCAACAGACAGTCACACAAACAGAGTGATTCAATCTGAAATTATCACTCTCTAACGACAGTCGCACAAACAGAACGATAGAATCACAAATTATCACTCTCCACAGGCAGTCACACAAACAGAATGATACAATCTGAAATTATCACTCTCTAACGACAGTCGCACAAACAGAATGATACAATCTGAAATTATCACTCTCTAACGACAGTCGCACAAACAGAACGATACAATCTGAAATTATCTCTCCCCACAGACAGTCACACAAACAGAATGATACAATCTGATATTATCACTCTCCACAAGAAAGTCACACAAACAGAACGACACAATCTGGAAATATCACTCTCTAACGACAGTCGCACAAACAGAACGATACAATCTCAAATTATCACTCTTTAATGACAGTCACACAAACAGAACGACACAATCTGAAAATATCACTCTCTAACGACAGTCGCACAAACAGAACGATACAATCTCAAATTATCACTCTTTAATGACAGTCACACAAACAGAACAATACAGTCTGAAATTATCACTCTCCACAGGCAGTCACAAAAACAGAATGATACAATCTGAAATTATCACTCTCCACAGAAAGTCACACAAACAGAACGACACAATCTGAAAATATCACTCTCTAACGACAGTCGCACAAACTGAACGATACAATCTCAAATGATCACTCTTTAATGACAGTCACACAAACAGAACGACACAATCTGAAAATATCACTCTCTAACGATAGTCGCACAAACAGAACGATACAATCTCAAATTATCACTCTTTAATGACAGTCACACAAACAGAACAATACAGTCTGAAATTATCACTCTCCACAGGCAGTCACACAAAGAGAATGATACAATCTGAAATTATCACTCTCTAACGACAGTCGCACAAACAGAACGATAGAATCACAAATTATCACTCTCCACAGGCAGTCACACAAACAGAATGATACAATCTGAAATTATCACTCTCTAACGACAGTCGCACAAACAGAACGATACAATCTGAAATTATCTCTCCCCACAGACAGTCACACAAACTGAACGATAGAATCACAAATTATCACTCTCCACAGACAGTCACACAAACAGAACGATACAACCTGAAATTATCACTCTTTAATGACAGTCACACAAACAGAACGATACAATCTGAAATTATCACACTCCACAGGCAGTCACACAAACAGAATGATACAATCTGAAATTACCACTCTCCACAGACAGTCACACAAACCGAATGATAAAACCTGAAATTATCACTCTCCACATACAGTCACACAAACAGAACGATACAATCTGAAATTATCACTCTCCACAGACAGTCACACAAACAGAGTGATTCAATCTGAATTTATCACCCTCCACAGACAGTCACACAAACAGAACGATACAATCTCAAATTATCACTCTTTAATGACAGTCACACAAACAGAACAATACAGTCTGAAATTATCACTCTCCACAGGCAGTCACACAAACAGAATGATACAATCTGAAATTATCACTCTCTAACGACAGTCGCACAAACAGAATGATACAATCTGAAATTATCAATCTCTAACGACAGTCGCACAAACAGAACGATACAATCTGAAATTATCTCTCCCCACAGACAGTCACACAAACAGAACGATACAATCTGAAATTATCACTCTCCACAGAAAGTCACACAAACCGAATGATAAAACCTGAAATTATCACTCTCCACATACAGTCACACAAACAGAACGATACAATCTGAAATTATCACTCTCCAGAGAAAGTCACACAAACAGAACGACACAATCTGAAAATATCACTCTCTAACGACAGTCGCACAAACAGAACGATACAATCTCAAATTATCACTCTTTAATGACAGTCACTCAAACAGAACGACACAATCTGAAAATATCACTCTCTAACGACAGTCGCACAAACAGAACGATACAATCTCAAATTATCACTCTTTAATGACAGTCACACAAACAGAACAATACAGTCTGAAATTATCACTCTCCACAGGCAGTCACACAAACAGAATGATACAATCTGAAATTATCACTCTCCACAGAAAGTCACACAAACAGAACGACACAATCTGAAAATATCACTCTCTAACGACAGTCGCACAAACAGAACGATACAATCTCAAATTATCACTCTTTAATGACAGTCACACAAACAGAAAGACACAATCTGAAAATATCACTCTCTAACGACAGTCGCACAAACAGAACGATACAATCTCAAATTATCACTCTTTAATGACAGTCACACAAACAGAACAATACAGTCTGAAATTATCACTCTCCACAGGCAGTCACACAAACAGAATGATACAATCTGAAATGATCACTCTCCACAGAAAGTCACACAAACAGAACGACACAATCTGAAAATATCACTCTCTAACGACAGTCGCACAAACAGAACGATACAATCTCAAATTATCACTCTTTAATGACAGTCACACAAACAGAACGACACAATCTGAAAATATCACTCTCTAACGACAGTCGCACAAACAGAACGATACAATCTCAAATTATCACTCTTTAATGGCAGTCACACAAACAGAACAATACAGTCTGAAATTATCACTCTCCACAGGCAGTCACACAAACAGAATGATACAATCTGAAATGATCACTCTCCACAGAAAGTCACACAAACAGAACGACACAATCTGAAAATATCACTCTCTAACGACAGTCGCACAAACAGAACGATACAATCTCAAATTATCACTCTTTAATGACAGTCACACAAACAGAACAATACAGTCTGAAATTATCACTCTCCACAGGCAGTCACACAAACAGAATGATACAATCTGAAATTATCACTCTCTAACGACAGTCGCACAAACAGAATGATACAATCTGAAATTATCAATCTCTAACGACAGTCGCACAAACAGAACGATACAATCTGAAATTATCACTCTCCACAGACAGTCACACAAACAGAACGATACAACCTGAAATTATCACTCTTTAATGACAGTCACACAAACAGAACGATACAATCTGAAATTATCACACTCCACAGGCAGTCACACAAACAGAATGATACAATCTGATATTATCACTCTCCACAGACAGTCACACAAACAGAGCGATTCAATCTGAAATTATCACTCTCTAACGACAGTCGCACAAACAGAATGATACAATCTGAAATTATCACTCTTTAATGACAGTCACACAAACAGAACGACACAATCTGAAAATATCACTAACGACAGTCGCACAAACAGAACGATACAATCTCAAATTATCACTCTTTAATGACAGTCACACAAACAGAACAATACAGTCTGAAATTATCACTCTCCACAGGCAGTCACACAAACAGAATGATACAATCTGAAATTATCACTCTCTAACGACAGTCGCACAAACAGAATGATACAATCTGAAATTATCACTCTCTAACGACAGTCGCACAAACAGAACGATACAATCTGAAATTATCTCTCCCCACACAGTCACACAAACTGAACGATACAATCTGAAATTATCACTCTCAACAGACAGTCACACAAACAGAGTGATTCAATCTGAAATTATCACTCTCTAACGACAGTCGCACAAACAGAACGATAGAATCACAAATTATCACTCTCCACTGGCAGTCACACAAACAGAATGATACAATCTGAAATTATCACTCTCCACAGGCAGTGACAAAAACAGAATGATACAATCTGAAATTATCACTCTCCACAGAAAGTCACACAAACAGAACGACACAATCTGAAAATATCACTCTCTATCGACAGTCGCACAAACTGAACGATACAATCTCAAATGATCACTCTTTAATGACAGTCACACAAACAGAACGACACAATCTGAAAATATCACTCTCTAACGATAGTCGCACAAACAGAACGATACAATCTCAAATTATCACTCTTTAATGACAGTCACACAAACAGAACAATACAGTCTGAAATTATCACTCTCCACAGGCAGTCACACAAAGAGAATGATACAATCTGAAATTATCACTCTCTAACGACAGTCGCACAAACAGAACGATAGAATCACAAATTATCACTCTCCACAGGCAGTCACACAAACAGAATGATACAATCTGAAATTATCACTCTCTAACGACAGTCGCACAAACAGAACGATACAATCTGAAATTATCTCTCCCCACAGACAGTCACACAAACTGAACGATAGAATCACAAATTATCACTCTCCACAGACAGTCACACAAACAGAACGATACAACCTGAAATTATCACTCTTTAATGACAGTCACACAAACAGAACGATACAATCTGAAATTATCACACTCCACAGGCAGTCACACAAACAGAATGATACAATCTGAAATTACCACTCTCCACAGACAGTCACACAAACCGAATGATAAAACCTGAAATTATCACTCTCCACATACAGTCACACAAACAGAACGATACAATCTGAAATTATCACTCTCCACAGACAGTCACACAAACAGAGTGATTCAATCTGAATTTATCACCCTCCACAGACAGTCACACAAACAGAACGATACAATCTCAAATTATCACTCTTTAATGACAGTCACACAAACAGAACAATACAGTCTGAAATTATCACTCTCCACAGGCAGTCACACAAACAGAATGATACAATCTGAAATTATCACTCTCTAACGACAGTCGCACAAACAGAATGATACAATCTGAAATTATCAATCTCTAACGACAGTCGCACAAACAGAACGATACAATCTGAAATTATCTCTCCCCACAGACAGTCACACAAACAGAACGATACAATCTGAAATTATCACTCTCCACAGAAAGTCACACAAACCGAATGATAAAACCTGAAATTATCACTCTCCACATACAGTCACACAAACAGAACGATACAATCTGAAATTATCACTCTCCAGAGAAAGTCACACAAACAGAACGACACAATCTGAAAATATCACTCTCTAACGACAGTCGCACAAACAGAACGATACAATCTCAAATTATCACTCTTTAATGACAGTCACACAAACAGAACAATACAGTCTGAAATTATCACTCTCCACAGGCAGTCACACAAACAGAATGATACAATCTGAAATTATCACTCTCCACAGAAAGTCACACAAACAGAACGACACAATCTGAAAATATCACTCTCTAACGACAGTCGCACAAACAGAACGATAAAATCTCAAATTATCACTCTTTAATGACAGTCACACAAACAGAACAATACAGTCTGAAATTATCACTCTCCACAGGCAGTCACACAAACAGAATGATACAATCTGAAATTATCACTCTCTAACGACAGTCGCACAAACAGAATGATACAATCTGAAATTATCACTCTCTAACGACAGTCGCACAAACAGAACGATACAATCTGAAATTATCTCTCCCCACACAGTCACACAAACTGAACGATACAATCTGAAATTATCACTCTCAACAGACAGTCACACAAACAGAGTGATTCAATCTGAAATTATCACTCTCTAACGACAGTCGCACAAACAGAACGATAGAATCACAAATTATCACTCTCCACAGGCAGTCACACAAACAGAATGATACAATCTGAAATTATCACTCTCTAACGACAGTCGCACAAACAGAATGATACAATCTGAAATTATCACTCTCTAACGACAGTCGCACAAACAGAACGATACAATCTGAAATTATCTCTCCCCACAGACAGTCACACAAACAGAATGATACAATCTGATATTATCACTCTCCACAAGAAAGTCACACAAACAGAACGACACAATCTGGAAATATCACTCTCTAACGACAGTCGCACAAACAGAACGATACAATCTCAAATTATCACTCTTTAATGACAGTCACACAAACAGAACGACACAATCTGAAAATATCACTCTCTAACGACAGTCGCACAAACAGAACGATACAATCTCAAATTATCACTCTTTAATGACAGTCACACAAACAGAACAATACAGTCTGAAATTATCACTCTCCACAGGCAGTCACAAAAACAGAATGATACAATCTGAAATTATCACTCTCCACAGAAAGTCACACAAACAGAACGACACAATCTGAAAATATCACTCTCTAACGACAGTCGCACAAACTGAACGATACAATCTCAAATGATCACTCTTTAATGACAGTCACACAAACAGAACGACACAATCTGAAAATATCACTCTCTAACGATAGTCGCACAAACAGAACGATACAATCTCAAATTATCACTCTTTAATGACAGTCACACAAACAGAACAATACAGTCTGAAATTATCACTCTCCACAGGCAGTCACACAAAGAGAATGATACAATCTGAAATTATCACTCTCTAACGACAGTCGCACAAACAGAACGATAGAATCACAAATTATCACTCTCCACAGGCAGTCACACAAACAGAATGATACAATCTGAAATTATCACTCTCTAACGACAGTCGCACAAACAGAACGATACAATCTGAAATTATCTCTCCCCACAGACAGTCACACAAACTGAACGATAGAATCACAAATTATCACTCTCCACAGACAGTCACACAAACAGAACGATACAACCTGAAATTATCACTCTTTAATGACAGTCACACAAACAGAACGATACAATCTGAAATTATCACACTCCACAGGCAGTCACACAAACAGAATGATACAATCTGAAATTACCACTCTCCACAGACAGTCACACAAACCGAATGATAAAACCTGAAATTATCACTCTCCACATACAGTCACACAAACAGAACGATACAATCTGAAATTATCACTCTCCACAGACAGTCACACAAACAGAGTGATTCAATCTGAATTTATCACCCTCCACAGACAGTCACACAAACAGAACGATACAATCTCAAATTATCACTCTTTAATGACAGTCACACAAACAGAACAATACAGTCTGAAATTATCACTCTCCAGAGGCAGTCACACAAACAGAATGATACAATCTGAAATTATCACTCTCTAACGACAGTCGCACAAACAGAATGATACAATCTGAAATTATCAATCTCTAACGACAGTCGCACAAACAGAACGATACAATCTGAAATTATCTCTCCCCACAGACAGTCACACAAACAGAACGATACAATCTGAAATTATCACTCTCCACAGAAAGTCACACAAACCGAATGATAAAACCTGAAATTATCACTCTCCACATACAGTCACACAAACAGAACGATACAATCTGAAATTATCACTCTCCAGAGAAAGTCACACAAACAGAACGACACAATCTGAAAATATCACTCTCTAACGACAGTCGCACAAACAGAACGATACAATCTCAAATTATCACTCTTTAATGACAGTCACTCAAACAGAACGACACAATCTGAAAATATCACTCTCTAACGACAGTCGCACAAACAGAACGATACAATCTCAAATTATCACTCTTTAATGACAGTCACACAAACAGAACAATACAGTCTGAAATTATCACTCTCCACAGGCAGTCACACAAACAGAATGATACAATCTGAAATTATCACTCTCCACAGAAAGTCACACAAACAGAACGACACAATCTGAAAATATCACTCTCTAACGACAGTCGCACAAACAGAACGATACAATCTCAAATTATCACTCTTTAATGACAGTCACACAAACAGAAAGACACAATCTGAAAATATCACTCTCTAACGACAGTCGCACAAACAGAACGATACAATCTCAAATTATCACTCTTTAATGACAGTCACACAAACAGAACAATACATTCTGAAATTATCACTCTCCACAGGCAGTCACACAAACAGAATGATACAATCTGAAATGATCACTCTCCACAGAAAGTCACACAAACAGAACGACACAATCTGAAAATATCACTCTCTAACGACAGTCGCACAAACAGAACGATACAATCTCAAATTATCACTCTTTAATGACAGTCACACAAACAGAACGACACAATCTGAAAATATCACTCTCTAACGACAGTCGCACAAACAGAACGATACAATCTCAAATTATCACTCCTTAATGGCAGTCACACAAACAGAACAATACAGTCTGAAATTATCACTCTCCACAGGCAGTCACACAAACAGAATGATACAATCTGAAATGATCACTCTCCACAGAAAGTCACACAAACAGAACGACACAATCTGAAAATATCACTCTCTAACGACAGTCGCACAAACAGAACGATACAATCTCAAATTATCACTCTTTAATGACAGTCACACAAACAGAACAATACAGTCTGAAATTATCACTCTCCACAGGCAGTCACACAAACAGAATGATACAATCTGAAATTATCACTCTCTAACGACAGTCGCACAAACAGAATGATACAATCTGAAATTATCAATCTCTAACGACAGTCGCACAAACAGAACGATACAATCTGAAATTATCACTCTCCACAGACAGTCACACAAACAGAACGATACAACCTGAAATTATCACTCTTTAATGACAGTCACACAAACAGAACGATACAATCTGAAATTATCACACTCCACAGGCAGTCACACAAACAGAATGATACAATCTGATATTATCACTCTCCACAGACAGTCACACAAACAGAGCGATTCAATCTGAAATTATCACTCTCTAACGACAGTCGCACAAACAGAATGATACAATCTGAAATTATCACTCTTTAATGACAGTCACACAAACAGAACGACACAATCTGAAAATATCACTAACGACAGTCGCACAAACAGAACGATACAATCTCAAATTATCACTCTTTAATGACAGTCACACAAACAGAACAATACAGTCTGAAATTATCACTCTCCACAGGCAGTCACACAAACAGAATGATACAATCTGAAATTATCACTCTCTAACGACAGTCGCACAAACAGAATGATACAATCTGAAATTATCACTCTCTAACGACAGTCGCACAAACAGAACGATACAATCTGAAATTATCTCTCCCCACACAGTCACACAAACTGAACGATACAATCTGAAATTATCACTCTCAACAGACAGTCACACAAACAGAGTGATTCAATCTGAAATTATCACTCTCTAACGACAGTCGCACAAACAGAACGATAGAATCACAAATTATCACTCTCCACTGGCAGTCACACAAACAGAATGATACAATCTGAAATTATCACTCTCTAACGACAGTCGCACAAACAGAATGATACAATCTGAAATTATCACTCTCTAACGACAGTCGCACAAACAGAACGATACAATCTGAAATTATCTCTCCCCACAGACAGTCACACAAACAGAATGATACAATCTGAAATTATCACTCTCCACAAGAAAGTCACACAAACAGAACGACACAATCTGGAAATATCACTCTCTAACGACAGTCGCACAAACAGAACGATACAATCTCAAATTATCACTCTTTAATGACAGTCACACAAACAGAACGACACAATCTGAAAATATCACTCTCTAACGACAGTCGCACAAACAGAACGATACAATCTCAAATTATCACTCTTTAATGACAGTCACACAAACAGAACAATACAGTCTGAAATTATCACTCTCCACAGGCAGTCACAAAAACAGAATGATACAATCTGAAATTATCACTCTCCACAGAAAGTCACACAAACAGAACGACACAATCTGAAAATATCACTCTCTAACGACAGTCGCACAAACAGAACGATACAATCTCAAATGATCACTCTTTAATGACAGTCACACAAACAGAACGACACAATCTGAAAATATCACTCTCTAACGATAGTCGCACAAACAGAACGATACAATCTCAAATTATCACTTTTTAATGACAGTCACACAAACAGAACAATACAGTCTGAAATTATCACTCTCCACAGGCAGTCACACAAAGAGAATGATACAATCTGAAATTATCACTCTCTAATGACAGTCGCACAAACAGAACGATAGAATCACAAATTATCACTCTCCACAGGCAGTCACACAAACAGAATGATACAATCTGAAATTATCACTCTCTAACGACAGTCGCACAAACAGAACGATACAATCTGAAATTATCACTCTCTAACGACAGTCGCACAAACAGAACGATACAATCTGAAATTATCTCTCCCCACAGACAGTCACACAAACTGAACGATAGAATCACAAATTATCACTCTCCACAGACAGTCACACAAACAGAACGATACAACCTGAAATTATCACTCTTTAATGACAGTCACACAAACAGAACGATACAATCTGAAATTATCACACTCCACAGGCAGTCACACAAACAGAATGATACAATCTGAAATTACCACTCTCCACAGACAGTCACACAAACCGAATGATAAAACCTGAAATTATCACTCTCCACATACAGTCACACAAACAGAACGATACAATCTGAAATTATCACTCTCCACAGACAGTCACACAGAGTGATTCAATCTGAAATTATCACCCTCCACAGACAGTCACACAAACAGAACGATACAATCTCAAATTATCACTCTTTAATGACAGTCACACAAACAGAACAATACAGTCTGAAATTATCACTCTCCACAGGCAGTCACACAAACAGAATGATACAATCTGAAATTATCACTCTCTAACGACAGTCGCACAAACAGAATGATACAATCTGAAATTATCAATCTCTAACGACAGTCGCACAAACAGAACGATACAATCTGAAATTATCTCTCCCCACAGACAGTCAGACAAACAGAACGATACAATCTGAAATTATCACTCTCCACAGAAAGTCCCACAAACCGAATGATAAAACCTGAAATTATCACTCTCCACATACAGTCACACAAACAGAACAATACAGTCTGAAATTATCACTCTCCACAGGCAGTCACACAAACAGAATGATACAATCTGAAATTATCACTCTCTAACGACAGTCGCACAAACAGAATGATACAATCTGAAATTATCACTCTCTAACGACAGTCGCACAAACAGAACGATACAATCTGAAATTATCTCTCCCCACACAGTCACACAAACTGAACGATACAATCTGAAATTATCACTCTCAACAGACAGTCACACAAACAGAGTGATTCAATCTGAAATTATCACTCTCTAACGACAGTCGCACAAACAGAACGATAGAATCACAAATTATCACTCTCCACAGGCAGTCACACAAACAGAATGATACAATCTGAAATTATCACTCTCTAACGACAGTCGCACAAACAGAATGATACAATCTGAAATTATCACTCTCTAACGACAGTCGCACAAACAGAACGATACAATCTGAAATTATCTCTCCCCACAGACAGTCACACAAACAGAATGATACAATCTGAAATTATCACTCTCCACAAGAAAGTCACACAAACAGAACGACACAATCTGGAAATATCACTCTCTAACGACAGTCGCACAAACAGAACGATACAATCTCAAATTATCACTCTTTAATGACAGTCACACAAACAGAACGACACAATCTGAAAATATCACTCTCTAACGACAGTCGCACAAACAGAACGATACAATCTCAAATTATCACTCTTTAATGACAGTCACACAAACAGAACAATACAGTCTGAAATTATCACTCTCCACAGGCAGTCACAAAAACAGAATGATACAATCTGAAATTATCACTCTCCACAGAAAGTCACACAAACAGAACGACACAATCTGAAAATATCACTCTCTAACGACAGTCGCACAAACAGAACGATACAATCTCAAATGATCACTCTTTAATGACAGTCACACAAACAGAACGACACAATCTGAAAATATCACTCTCTAACGATAGTCGCACAAACAGAACGATACAATCTCAAATTATCACTCTTTAATGACAGTCACACAAACAGAACAATACAGTCTGAAATTATCACTCTCCACAGGCAGTCACACAAAGAGAATGATACAATCTGAAATTATCACTCTCTAACGACAGTCGCACAAACAGAACGATAGAATCACAAATTATCACTCTCCACAGGCAGTCACACAAACAGAATGATACAATCTGAAATTATCACTCTCTAACGACAGTCGCACAAACAGAACGATACAATCTGAAATTATCACTCTCTAACGACAGTCGCACAAACAGAACGATACAATCTGAAATTATCTCTCCCCACAGAGTCACACAAACTGAACGATAGAATCACAAATTATCACTCTCCACAGACAGTCACACAAACAGAACGATACAACCTGAAATTATCACTCTTTAATGACAGTCACACAAACAGAACGATACAATCTGAAATTATCACACTCCACAGGCAGTCACACAAACAGAATGATACAATCTGAAATTACCACTCTCCACAGACAGTCACACAAACCGAATGATAAAACCTGAAATTATCACTCTCCACATACAGTCACACAAACAGAACGATACAATCTGAAATTATCACTCTCCACAGACAGTCACACAGAGTGATTCAATCTGAAATTATCACCCTCCACAGACAGTCACACAAACAGAACGATACAATCTCAAATTATCACTCTTTAATGACAGTCACACAAACAGAACAATACAGTCTGAAATTATCACTCTCCACAGGCAGTCACACAAACAGAATGATACAATCTGAAATTATCACTCTCTAACGACAGTCGCACAAACAGAATGATACAATCTGAAATTATCAATCTCTAACGACAGTCGCACAAACAGAACGATACAATCTGAAATTATCTCTCCCCACAGACAGTCAGACAAACAGAACGATACAATCTGAAATTATCACTCTCCACAGAAAGTCCCACAAACCGAATGATAAAACCTGAAATTATCACTCTCCACATACAGTCACACAAACAGAACGATACAATCTGAAATTATCACTCTCTAACGACAGTCGCACAAACAGAACGATACAATCTCAAATTATCACTCTTTAATGACAGTCACACAAACAGAACAATACAGTCTGAAATTATCACTCTCCACAGGCAGTCACACAAACAGAATGATACAATCTGAAATTATCACTCTCTAACGACAGTCGCACAAACAGAATGATACAATCTGAAATTATCACTCTCTAACGACAGTCGCACAAACAGAACGATACAATCTGAAATTATCTCTCCCCACAGACAGTCACACAAACTGAACGATACAATCTGAAATTATCACTCTCCACAGACAGTCACACAAACAGAGTGATTCAATCTGAAATTATCACTCTCTAACGACAGTCGCACAAACAGAACAATACAGTCTGAAATTATCACTCTCCACAGGCAGTCAAACAAACAGAACGATACAACCTGAAATTATCACTCTTTAATGACAGTCACACAAACAGAACGATACAATCTGAAATTATCACTCTCCACAGGCAGTCACACAAACAGAATGATACAATCTGAAATTATCACTCTCCACAGACAGTCACACAAACAGAGCGATTCAATCTGAAATTATCACTCTCTAACGACAGTCGCACGAACAGAATGATACAATCTGAAATTATCACTCTTTAATGACAGTCACACAAACAGAACGACACAATCTGAAAATATCACTCTCTAACGACAGTCGCACAAACAGAACGATACAATCTCAAATTATCACTCTTTAATGACAGTCACACAAACAGAACAATACAGTCTGAAATTATCACTCTCCACAGGCAGTCACACAAACAGAATGATACAATCTGAAATTATCACTCTCCGCAGAAAGTCACACAAACAGAACGACACAATCTGAAAATATCACTCTCTAACGACAGTCGCACAAACAGAACGATACAATCTCAAATTATCACTCTTTAATGACAGTCACACAAACAGAACAATACAGTCTGAAATTATCACTCTCCACAGGGAGTCACACAAACAGAATGATACAATCTGAAATTATCACTCTCCACAGAAAGTCACACAAACAGAACGACACAATCTGAAAATATCACTCTCTAACGACAGTCGCACAAACAGAACGATACAATCTCAAATTATCACTCTTTAATGACAGTCACACAAACAGAACGACACAATCTGAAAATATCACTCTCTAACGACAGTCGCACAAACAGAACGATGCAATCTCAAATTATCACTCTTTAATGACAGTCACACAAACAGAACAATACAGTCTGAAATTATAACTCTCCACAGGCAGTCACACAAACAGAATGATACAATCAGAAATTATCACTCTCCACAGAAAGTCACACAAACAGAACGACACAATCTGAAAATATCACTCTCTAACGACAGTCGCACAAACAGAACGATACAATCTCAAATTATCACTCTTTAATGACAGTCACACAAACAGAACGATACAATCTGAAATTATCACACTCCACAGGCAGTCACACAAACAGAATGATACAATCTGAAATTACCACTCTCCACAGACAGTCACACAAACCGAATGATAAAACCTGAAATTATCACTCTCCACATACAGTCACACAAACAGAACGATACAATCTGAAATTATCACTCTCCACAGACAGTCACACAGAGTGATTCAATCTGAAATTATCACCCTCCACAGACAGTCACACAAACAGAACGATACAATCTCAAATTATCACTCTTTAATGACAGTCACACAAACAGAACAATACAGTCTGAAATTATCACTCTCCACAGGCAGTCACACAAACAGAATGATACAATCTGAAATTATCACTCTCTAACGACAGTCGCACAAACAGAATGATACAATCTGAAATTATCACTCTCTAACGACAGTCGCACAAACAGAACGATACAATCTGAAATTATCTCTCCCCACAGACAGTCACACAAACAGAATGATACAATCTGAAATTATCACTCTCCACAAGAAAGTCACACAAACAGAACGACACAATCTGGAAATATCACTCTCTAACGACAGTCGCACAAACAGAACGATACAATCTCAAATTATCACTCTTTAATGACAGTCACACAAACAGAACGACACAATCTGAAAATATCACTCTCTAACGACAGTCGCACAAACAGAACGATACAATCTCAAATTATCACTCTTTAATGACAGTCACACAAACAGAACATTACAGTCTGAAATTATCACTCTCCACAGGCAGTCACAAAAACAGAATGATACAATCTGAAATTATCACTCTCCACAGAAAGTCACACAAACAGAACGACACAATCTGAAAATATCACTCTCTAACGACAGTCGCACAAACAGAACGATACAATCTCAAATGATCACTCTTTAATGACAGTCACACAAACAGAACGACACAATCTGAAAATATCACTCTCTAACGATAGTCGCACAAACAGAACGATACAATCTCAAATTATCACTCTTTAATGACAGTCACACAAACAGAACAATACAGTCTGAAATTATCACTCTCCACAGGCAGTCACACAAAGAGAATGATACAATCTGAAATTATCACTCTCTAACGACAGTCGCACAAACAGAACGATAGAATCACAAATTATCACTCTCCACAGGCAGTCACACAAACAGAATGATACAATCTGAAATTATCACTCTCTAACGACAGTCGCACAAACAGAACGATACAATCTGAAATTATCACTCTCTAACGACAGTCGCACAAACAGAACGATACAATCTGAAATTATCTCTCCCCACAGACAGTCACACAAACTGAACGATAGAATCACAAATTATCACTCTCCACAGACAGTCACACAAACAGAACGATACAACCTGAAATTATCACTCTTTAATGACAGTCACAGAAACAGAACGATACAATCTGAAATTATCACACTCCACAGGCAGTCACACAAACAGAATGATACAATCTGAAATTACCACTCTCCACAGACAGTCACACAAACCGAATGATAAAACCTGAAATTATCACTCTCCACATACAGTCACACAAACAGAACGATACAATCTGAAATTATCACTCTCCACAGACAGTCACACAGAGTGATTCAATCTGAAATTATCACCCTCCACAGACAGTCACACAAACAGAACGATACAATCTCAAATTATCACTCTTTAATGACAGTCACACAAACAGAACAATACAGTCTGAAATTATCACTCTCCACAGGCAGTCACACAAACAGAATGATACAATCTGAAATTATCACTCTCTAACGACAGTCGCACAAACAGAATGATACAATCTGAAATTATCAATCTCTAACGACAGTCGCACAAACAGAACGATACAATCTGAAATTATCTCTCCCCACAGACAGTCAGACAAACAGAACGATACAATCTGAAATTATCACTCTCCACAGAAAGTCCCACAAACCGAATGATAAAACCTGAAATTATCACTCTCCACATACAGTCACACAAACAGAACGATACAATCTGAAATTATCACTCTCTAACGACAGTCGCACAAACAGAACGATACAATCTCAAATTATCACTCTTTAATGACAGTCACACAAACAGAACAATACAGTCTGAAATTATCACTCTCCACAGGCAGTCACACAAACAGAATGATACAATCTGAAATTATCACTCTCTAACGACAGTCGCACAAACAGAATGATACAATCTGAAATTATCACTCTCTAACGACAGTCGCACAAACAGAACGATACAATCTGAAATTATCTCTCCCCACAGACAGTCACACAAACTGAACGATACAATCTGAAATTATCACTCTCCACAGACAGTCACACAAACAGAGTGATTCAATCTGAAATTATCACTCTCTAACGACAGTCGCACAAACAGAACAATACAGTCTGAAATTATCACTCTCCACAAGCAGTCAAACAAACAGAACGATACAACCTGAAATTATCACTCTTTAATGACAGTCACACAAACAGAACGATACAATCTGAAATTATCACTCTCCACAGGCAGTCACACAAACAGAATGATACAATCTGAAATTATCACTCTCCACAGACAGTCACACAAACAGAGCGATTCAATCTGAAATTATCACTCTCTAACGACAGTCGCACGAACAGAATGATACAATCTGAAATTATCACTCTTTAATGACAGTCACACAAACAGAACGACACAATCTGAAAATATCACTCTCTAACGACAGTCGCACAAACAGAACGATACAATCTCAAATTATCACTCTTTAATGACAGTCACACAAACAGAACAATACAGTCTGAAATTATCACTCTCCACAGGCAGTCACACAAACAGAATGATACAATCTGAAATTATCACTCTCCGCAGAAAGTCACACAAACAGAACGACACAATCTGAAAATATCACTCTCTAACGACAGTCGCACAAACAGAACGATACAATCTCAAATTATCACTCTTTAATGACAGTCACACAAACAGAACAATACAGTCTGAAATTATCACTCTCCACAGGGAGTCACACAAACAGAATGATACAATCTGAAATTATCACTCTCCACAGAAAGTCACACAAACAGAACGACACAATCTGAAAATATCACTCTCTAACGACAGTCGCACAAACAGAACGATACAATCTCAAATTATCACTCTTTAATGACAGTCACACAAACAGAACGACACAATCTGAAAATATCACTCTCTAACGACAGTCGCACAAACAGAACGATACAATCTCAAATTATCACTCTTTAATGACAGTCACACAAACAGAACGATACAATCTGAAATTATCACACTCCACAGGCAGTCACACAAACAGAATGATACAATCTGAAATTATCACTCTCCACAGAAAGTCACACAAACAGAACGACACAATCTGAAAATATCACTCTCTAACGACAGTCGCACTAACAGAACGATACAATCTCAAATTATCACTCTTTAATGACAGTCACACAAACAGAACGATACAATCTGAAATTATCACACTCCACAGGCAGTCACACAAACAGAATGATACAATCTGAAATTACCACTCTCCACAGAAAGTCACACAAACAGAACGACACAATCTGAAAATATCACTCTCTAACGACAGTCGCACTAACAGAACGATACAATCTCAAATTATCACTCTTTAATGACAGTCACACAAACAGAACGATACAATCTGAAATTATCACACTCCACAGGCAGTCACACAAACAGAATGATACAATCTGAAATTACCACTCTCCACAGACAGTCACACAAACCGAACGACACAATCTGAAAATATCACTCTCTAACGACAGTCGCACTAACAGAACGATACAATCTCAAATTATCACTCTTTAATGACAGTCACACAAACAGAACGATACAATCTGAAATTATCACACTCCACAGGCAGTCACACAAACAGAATGATACAATCTGAAATTACCACTCTCCACAGACAGTCACACAAACCGAATGATAAAACCTGAAATTATCACTCTCCACATACAGTCACACAAACAGAACGATACAATCTGAAATTATCACTCTCCACAGACAGTCACACAGAGTGATTCAATCTGAAATTATCACCCTCCACAGACAGTCACACAAACAGAACGATACAATCTCAAATTATCACTCTTTAATGACAGTCACACAAACAGAACAATACAGTCTGAAATTATCACTCTCCACAGGCAGTCACACAAACAGAATGATACAATCTGAAATTATCACTCTCTAACGACAGTCGCACAAACAGAATGATACAATCTGAAATTATCAATCTCTAACGACAGTCGCACAAACAGAACGATACAATCTGAAATTATCTCTCCCCACAGACAGTCAGACAAACAGAACGATACAATCTGAAATTATCACTCTCCACAGAAAGTCCCACAAACCGAATGATAAAACCTGAAATTATCACTCTCCACATACAGTCACACAAACAGAACGATACAATCTGAAATTATCACTCTCTAACGACAGTCGCACAAACAGAACGATACAATCTCAAATTATCACTCTTTAATGACAGTCACACAAACAGAACAATACAGTCTGAAATTATCACTCTCCACAGGCAGTCACACAAACAGAATGATACAATCTGAAATTATCACTCTCTAACGACAGTCGCACAAACAGAATGATACAATCTGAAATTATCACTCTCTAACGACAGTCGCACAAACAGAACGATACAATCTGAAATTATCTCTCCCCACAGACAGTCACACAAACTGAACGATACAATCTGAAATTATCACTCTCCACAGACAGTCACACAAACAGTGATTCAATCTGAAATTATCACTCTCTAACGACAGTCGCACAAACAGAACAATACAGTCTGAAATTATCACTCTCCACAGGCAGTCAAACAAACAGAACGATACAACCTGAAATTATCACTCTTTAATGACAGTCACACAAACAGAACGATACAATCTGAAATTATCACTCTCCACAGGCAGTCACACAAACAGAATGATACAATCTGAAATTATCACTCTCCACAGACAGTCACACAAACAGAGCGATTCAATCTGAAATTATCACTCTCTGACGACAGTCGCACAAACAGAATGATACAATCTGAAATTATCACTCTTTAATGACAGTCACACAAACAGAACGACACAATCTGAAAATATCACTCTCTAACGACAGTCGCACAAACAGAACGATACAATCTCAAATTATCACTCTTTAATGACAGTCACACAAACAGAACGATACAATCTGAAATTATCACACTCCACAGGCAGTCACACAAACAGAATGATACAATCTGAAATTACCACTCTCCACAGACAGTCACACAAACCGAATGATAAAACCTGAAATTATCACTCTCCACATACAGTCACACAAACAGAACGATACAATCTGAAATTATCACTCTCCACAGACAGTCACACAGAGTGATTCAATCTGAAATTATCACCCTCCACAGACAGTCACACAAACAGAACGATACAATCTCAAATTATCACTCTTTAATGACAGTCACACAAACAGAACAATACAGTCTGAAATTATCACTCTCCACAGGCAGTCACACAAACAGAATGATACAATCTGAAATTATCAATCTCTAACGACAGTCGCACAAACAGAACGATACAATCTGAAATTATCTCTCCCCACAGACAGTCAGACAAACAGAACGATACAATCTCAAATTATCACTCTTTAATGACAGTCACACAAACAGAACGACACAATCTGAAAATATCACTCTCTAACGACAGTCGCACAAACAGAACGATACAATCTCAAATTATCACTCTTTAATGACAGTCACACAAACAGAACGATACAATCTGAAATTATCACACTCCACAGGCAGTCACACAAACAGAATGATACAATCTGAAATTACCACTCTCCACAGACAGTCACACAAACCGAATGATAAAACCTGAAATTATCACTCTCCACATACAGTCACACAAACAGAACGATACAATCTGAAATTATCACTCTCCACAGACAGTCACACAGAGTGATTCAATCTGAAATTATCACCCTCCACAGACAGTCACACAAACAGAACGATACAATCTCAAATTATCACTCTTTAATGACAGTCACACAAACAGAACAATACAGTCTGAAATTATCACTCTCCACAGGCAGTCACACAAACAGAATGATACAATCTGAAATTATCACTCTCTAACGACAGTCGCACAAACAGAATGATACAATCTGAAATTATCAATCTCTAACGACAGTCGCACAAACAGAACGATACAATCTGAAATTATCTCTCCCCACAGACAGTCAGACAAACAGAACGATACAATCTCAAATTATCACTCTTTAATGACAGTCACACAAACAGAACGACACAATCTGAAAATATCACTCTCTAACGACAGTCGCACAAACAGAACGATACAATCTCAAATTATCACTCTTTAATGACAGTCACACAAACAGAACGATACAATCTGAAATTATCACACTCCACAGGCAGTCACACAAACAGAATGATACAATCTGAAATTACCACTCTCCACAGACAGTCACACAAACCGAATGATAAAACCTGAAATTATCACTCTCCACATACAGTCACACAAACAGAACGATACAATCTGAAATTATCACTCTCCACAGACAGTCACACAGAGTGATTCAATCTGAAATTATCACCCTCCACAGACAGTCACACAAACAGAACGATACAATCTCAAATTATCACTCTTTAATGACAGTCACACAAACAGAACAATACAGTCTGAAATTATCACTCTCCACAGGCAGTCACACAAACAGAATGATACAATCTGAAATTATCACTCTCTAACGACAGTCGCACAAACAGAATGATACAATCTGAAATTATCAATCTCTAACGACAGTCGCACAAACAGAACGATACAATCTGAAATTATCTCTCCCCACAGACAGTCAGACAAACAGAACGATACAATCTGAAATTATCACTCTCCACAGAAAGTCCCACAAACCGAATGATAAAACCTGAAATTATCACTCTCCACATACAGTCACACAAACAGAACGATACAATCTGAAATTATCACTCTCTAACGACAGTCGCACAAACAGAACGATACAATCTCAAATTATCACTCTTTAATGACAGTCACACAAACAGAACAATACAGTCTGAAATTATCACTCTCCACAGGCAGTCACACAAACAGAATGATACAATCTGAAATTATCACTCTCTAACGACAGTCGCACAAACAGAATGATACAATCTGAAATTATCACTCTCTAACGACAGTCGCACAAACAGAACGATACAATCTGAAATTATCTCTCCCCACAGACAGTCACACAAACTGAACGATACAATCTGAAATTATCACTCTCCACAGACAGTCACACAAACAGTGATTCAATCTGAAATTATCACTCTCTAACGACAGTCGCACAAACAGAACAATACAGTCTGAAATTATCACTCTCCACAGGCAGTCAAACAAACAGAACGATACAACCTGAAATTATCACTCTTTAATGACAGTCACACAAACAGAACGATACAATCTGAAATTATCACTCTCCACAGGCAGTCACACAAACAGAATGATACAATCTGAAATTATCACTCTCCACAGACAGTCACACAAACAGAGCGATTCAATCTGAAATTATCACTCTCTGACGACAGTCGCACAAACAGAATGATACAATCTGAAATTATCACTCTTTAATGACAGTCACACAAACAGAACGACACAATCTGAAAATATCACTCTCTAACGACAGTCGCACAAACAGAACGATACAATCTCAAATTATCACTCTTTAATGACAGTCACACAAACAGAACGATACAATCTGAAATTATCACACTCCACAGGCAGTCACACAAACAGAATGATACAATCTGAAATTACCACTCTCCACAGACAGTCACACAAACCGAATGATAAAACCTGAAATTATCACTCTCCACATACAGTCACACAAACAGAACGATACAATCTGAAATTATCACTCTCCACAGACAGTCACACAGAGTGATTCAATCTGAAATTATCACCCTCCACAGACAGTCACACAAACAGAACGATACAATCTCAAATTATCACTCTTTAATGACAGTCACACAAACAGAACAATACAGTCTGAAATTATCACTCTCCACAGGCAGTCACACAAACAGAATGATACAATCTGAAATTATCACTCTCTAACGACAGTCGCACAAACAGAATGATACAATCTGAAATTATCAATCTCTAACGACAGTCGCACAAACAGAACGATACAATCTGAAATTATCTCTCCCCACAGACAGTCAGACAAACAGAACGATACAATCTGAAATTATCACTCTCCACAGAAAGTCCCACAAACCGAATGATAAAACCTGAAATTATCACTCTCCACATACAGTCACACAAACAGAACGATACAATCTGAAATTATCACTCTCTAACGACAGTCGCACAAACAGAACGATACAATCTCAAATTATCACTCTTTAATGACAGTCACACAAACAGAACAATACAGTCTGAAATTATCACTCTCCACAGGCAGTCACACAAACAGAATGATACAATCTGAAATTATCACTCTCTAACGACAGTCGCACAAACAGAATGATACAATCTGAAATTATCACTCTCTAACGACAGTCGCACAAACAGAACGATACAATCTGAAATTATCTCTCCCCACAGACAGTCACACAAACTGAACGATACAATCTGAAATTATCACTCTCCACAGACAGTCACACAAACAGTGATTCAATCTGAAATTATCACTCTCTAACGACAGTCGCACAAACAGAACAATACAGTCTGAAATTATCACTCTCCACAGGCAGTCAAACAAACAGAACGATACAACCTGAAATTATCACTCTTTAATGACAGTCACACAAACAGAACGATACAATCTGAAATTATCACTCTCCACAGGCAGTCACACAAACAGAATGATACAATCTGAAATTATCACTCTCCACAGACAGTCACACAAACAGAGCGATTCAATCTGAAATTATCACTCTCTGACGACAGTCGCACAAACAGAATGATACAATCTGAAATTATCACTCTTTAATGACAGTCACACAAACAGAACGACACAATCTGAAAATATCACTCTCTAACGACAGTCGCACAAACAGAACGATACAATCTCAAATTATCACTCTTTAATGACAGTCACACAATCAGAACAATACAGTCTGAAATTATCACTCTCCACAGGCAGTCACACAAACAGAATGATACAATCTGAAATTATCACTCTCCGCAGAAAGTCACACAAACACAACGACACAATCTGACAATATCACTCTCTAACGACAGTCGCACAAACAGAACGATACAATCTCAAATTATCACTCTTTAATGACAGTCACACAAACAGAACAATACAGTCTGAAATTATCACTCTCCACAGGGAGTCACACAAACAGAATGATACAATCTGAAATTATCACTCTCCACAGAAAGTCACACAAACAGAACGACACAATCTGAAAATATCACTCTCTAACGACAGTCGCACAAACAGAACGATACAATCTCAAATTATCACTCTTTAATGACAGTCACACAAACAGAACGACACAATCTGAAAATATCACTCTCTAACGACAGTCGCACAAACAGAACGATACAATCTCAAATTATCACTCTTTAATGACAGTCACACAAACAGAACAATACAGTCTGAAATTATAACTCTCCACAGGCAGTCACACAAACAGAATGATACAATCAGAAATTATCACTCTCCACAGAAAGTCACACAAACAGAACGACACAATCTGAAAATATCACTCTCTAACGACAGTCGCACAAACAGAACGATACAATCTGAAATTATCACTCTTTAATGACAGTCACACAAACAGAACGACACAATCTGAAAATATCACTCTCTAACGACAGTCGCACAAACAGAACGATACAATCTCAAATTATCACTCTTTAATGACAGTCACACAAACAGAACAATACAGTCTGAAATTATCACTCTCCACAGGCAGTCACACAAACAGAATGATACAATCTGAAATTATCACTCTCCGCAGAAAGTCACACAAACAGAACGACACAATCTGAAAATATCACTCTCTAATGACAGTCGCACAAACAGAACGATACAATCTCAAATTATCACTCTTTAATGACAGTCACACAAACAGAACAATACAGTCTGAAATTATCACTCTCCACAGGCAGTCACACAAACAGAATGATACAATCTGAAATTATCACTCTCCACAGAAAGTCACACAAACAGAACGACACAATCTGAAAATATCACTCTCTAACGACAGTCGCACAAACAGAACGATACAATCTCAAATTATCACTCTTTAATGACAGTCACACAAACAGAACGACACAATCTGAAAATATCACTCTCTAACGACAGTCGCACAAACAGAACGATACAATCTGAAATTATCACTCTTTAATGACAGTCACACAAACAGAACAATACAGTCTGAAATTATAACTCTCCACAGGCAGTCACACAAACAGAATGATACAATCTGAAATTATCACTCTCCACAGAAAGTCACACAAACAGAACGACACAATCTGAAAATATCACTCTCTAACGACAGTCGCACAAACAGAACGATACAATCTCAAATTATCACTCTTTAATGACAGTCACACAAACAGAACGACACAATCTGAAAATATCACTCTCTAACGACAGTCGCACAAACAGAACGATACAATCTCAAATTATCACTCTTTAATGACAGTCACACAAACAGAACAATACAGTCTGAAATTATCACTCTCCACAGGCAGTCACACAAACAGAATGATACAATCTGAAATTATCACTCTCTAACGACAGTCGCACAAACAGAATGATACAATCTGAAATTATCACTCTCTAACGACAGTCGCACAAACAGAACGATACAATCTGAAATTATCTCTCCCCACAGACAGTCACACAAACTGAACGATACAATCTGAAATTATCACTCTCCGCAGAAAGTCACACAAACAGAACGACACAATCTGAAAATATCACTCTCTAACGACAGTCGCACAAACAGAACGATACAATCTCAAATTATCACTCTTTAATGACAGTCACACAAACAGAACAATACAGTCTGAAATTATCACTCTCCACAGGCAGTCACACAAACAGAATGATACAATCTGAAATTATCACTCTCCACAGAAAGTCACACAAACAGAACGACACAATCTGAAAATATCACTCTCTAACGACAGTCGCACTAACAGAACGATACAATCTCAAATTATCACTCTTTAATGACAGTCACACAAACAGAACGACACAATCTGAAAATATCACTCTCTAACGACAGTCGCACAAACAGAACGATACAATCTCAAATTATCACTCTTTAATGACAGTCACACAAACAGAACAATACAGTCTGAAATTATCACTCTCGACAGGCAGTCACACAAACAGAATGATACAATCTGAAATTATCACTCTCCACAGAAAGTCACACAAACAGAACGACACAATCTGAAAATATCACTCTCTAACGACAGTCGCACAAACAGAACGATACAATCTCAAATTATCACTCTTTAATGACAGTCACACAAACAGAATAATACAGTCTGAAATTATCACTCTCCACAGGCAGTCACACAAACAGAATGATACAATCTGAAATTATCACTCTCTAACGACAGTCGCACAAACAGAATGATACAATCTGAAATTATCACTCTCTAACGACAGTCGCACAATCAGAACGATACAATCTGAAATTATCTCTCCCCACACAGTCACACAAACTGAACGATACAATCTGAAATTATCACTCTCCACAGACAGTCACACAAACAGAGTGATTCAATCTGAAATTATCACTCTCTAACGACAGTCGCACAAACAGAACGATAGAATCACAAATTATCACTCTCCACAGGCAGTCACACAAACAGAATGATACAATCTGAAATTATCACTCTCTAACGACAGTCGCACAAACAGAATGATACAATCTGAAATTATCACTCTCCACAGAAAGTCACACAAACAGAACGACACAAACTGAAAATATCACTCTCTAACGACAGTCGCACAAACAGAACGATACAATCTCAAATTATCACTCTTTAATGACAGTCACACAAACAGAACAATACAGTCTGAAATTATCACTCTCCACAGGCAGTCACACAAACAGAATGATACAATCTGAAATTATCACTCTCTAACGACAGTCGCACAAACAGAATGATACAATCTGAAATTATCACTCTCTAACGACAGTCGCACAATCAGAACGATACAATCTGAAATTATCTCTCCCCACACAGTCACACAAACTGAACGATACAATCTGAAATTATCACTCTCCACAGACAGTCACACAAACAGAGTGATTCAATCTGAAATTATCACTCTCTAACGACAGTCGCACAAACAGAACGATAGAATCACAAATTATCACTCTCCACAGGCAGTCACACAAACAGAATGATACAATCTGAAATTATCACTCTCTAACGACAGTCGCACAAACAGAATGATACAATCTGAAATTATCACTCTCTAACGACAGTCGCACAAACAGAACGATACAATCTGAAATTATCTCTCCCCACAGACAGTCACACAAACAGAATGATACAATCTGAAATTATCACACTCCACAAGAAAGTCACACAAACAGAACGACACAATCTGAAAATATCACTCTCTAACGACAGTCGCACAAACAGAACGATACAATCTCAAATTATCACTCTTTAATGACAGTCACACAAACAGAACGACACAATCTGAAAATATCACTCTCTAACGACAGTCGCACAAACAGAACGATACAATCTCAAATTATCACTCTTTAATGACAGTCACACAAACAGAACAATACAGTCTGAAATTATCACTCTCCACAGGCAGTCACACAAACAGAACGATACAATCTCAAATTATCACTCTTTAATGACAGTCACACAAACAGAACGACACAATCTGAAAATATCACTCTCTAACGACAGTCGCACAAACAGAACGATACAATCTCAAATTATCACTCTTTAATGACAGTCACACAAACAGAACAATACAGTCTGAAATTATCACTCTCCACAGGCAGTCACACAAACAGAACGATACAATCTCAAATTATCACTCTTTAATGACAGTCACACAAACAGAACGACACAATCTGAAAATATCACTCTCTAACGACAGTCGCACAAACAGAACGATACAATCTCAAATTATCACTCTTTAATGACAGTCACACAAACAGAACAATACAGTCTGAAATTATAACTCTCCACAGGCAGTCACACAAACAGAATGATACAATCAGAAATTATCACTCTCCACAGAAAGTCACACAAACAGAACGACACAATCTGAAAATATCACTCTCTAACGACAGTCGCACAAACAGAACGATACAATCTCAAATTATCACTCTTTAATGACAGTCACACAAACAGAACAATACAGTCTGAAATTATCACTCTCCACAGGCAGTCACACAAACAGAACGATACAATCTCAAATTATCACTCTTTAATGACAGTCACACAAACAGAACGACACAATCTGAAAATATCACTCTCTAACGACAGTCGCACAAACAGAACGATACAATCTCAAATTATCACTCTTTAATGACAGTCACACAAACAGAACAATACAGTCTGAAATTATAACTCTCCACAGGCAGTCACACAAACAGAATGATACAATCAGAAATTATCACTCTCCACAGAAAGTCACACAAACAGAACGACACAATCTGAAAATATCACTCTCTAACGACAGTCGCACAAACAGAACGATACAATCTCAAATTATCACTCTTTAATGACAGTCACACAAACAGAACAATACAGTCTGAAATTATCACTCTCCACAGGCAGTCACACAAACAGAATGATACAATCTGAAATTATCACTCTCCGCAGAAAGTCACACAAACAGAACGACACAATCTGAAAATATCACTCTCTAATGACAGTCGCACAAACAGAACGATACAATCTCAAATTATCACTCTTTAATGACAGTCACACAAACAGAACAATACAGTCTGAAATTATCACTCTCCACAGGCAGTCACACAAACAGAATGATACAATCTGAAATTATCACTCTCCACAGAAAGTCACACAAACAGAACGACACAATCTGAAAATATCACTCTCTAACGACAGTCGCACAAACAGAACGATACAATCTCAAATTATCACTCTTTAATGACAGTCACACAAACAGAACGACACAATCTGAAAATATCACTCTCTAACGACAGTCGCACAAACAGAACGATACAATCTGAAATTATCACTCTTTAATGACAGTCACACAAACAGAACAATACAGTCTGAAATTATAACTCTCCACAGGCAGTCACACAAACAGAATGATACAATCTGAAATTATCACTCTCCACAGAAAGTCACACAAACAGAACGACACAATCTGAAAATATCACTCTCTAACGACAGTCGCACAAACAGAACGATACAATCTCAAATTATCACTCTTTAATGACAGTCACACAAACAGAACGACACAATCTGAAAATATCACTCTCTAACGACAGTCGCACAAACAGAACGATACAATCTCAAATTATCACTCTTTAATGACAGTCACACAAGCAGAACAATACAGTCTGAAATTATCACTCTCCACAGGCAGTCACACAAACAGAATGATACAATCTGAAATTATCACTCTCTAACGACAGTCGCACAAACAGAATGATACAATCTGAAATTATCACTCTCTAACGACAGTCGCACAAACAGAACGATACAATCTGAAATTATCTCTCCCCACAGACAGTCACACAAACTGAACGATACAATCTGAAATTATCACTCTCCGCAGAAAGTCACACAAACAGAACGACACAATCTGAAAATATCACTCTCTAACGACAGTCGCACAAACAGAACGATACAATCTCAAATTATCACTCTTTAATGACAGTCACACAAACAGAACAATACAGTCTGAAATTATCACTCTCCACAGGCAGTCACACAAACAGAATGATACAATCTGAAATTATCACTCTCCACAGAAAGTCACACAAACAGAACGACACAATCTGAAAATATCACTCTCTAACGACAGTCGCACTAACAGAACGATACAATCTCAAATTATCACTCTTTAATGACAGTCACACAAACAGAACGACACAATCTGAAAATATCACTCTCTAACGACAGTCGCACAAACAGAACGATACAATCTCAAATTATCACTCTTTAATGACAGTCACACAAACAGAACAATACAGTCTGAAATTATCACTCTCCACAGGCAGTCACACAAACAGAATGATACAATCTGAAATTATCACTCTCCACAGAAAGTCACACAAACAGAACGACACAATCTGAAAATATCACTCTCTAACGACAGTCGCACAAACAGAACGATACAATCTCAAATTATCACTCTTTAATGACAGTCACACAAACAGAACAATACAGTCTGAAATTATCACTCTCGACAGGCAGTCACACAAACAGAATGATACAATCTGAAATTATCACTCTCCACAGAAAGTCACACAAACAGAACGACACAATCTGAAAATATCACTCTCTAACGACAGTCGCACAAACAGAACGATACAATCTCAAATTATCACTCTTTAATGACAGTCACACAAACAGAACAATACAGTCTGAAATTATCACTCTCTAACGACAGTCGCACAAACAGAATGATACAATCTGAAATTATCACTCTCTAACGACAGTCGCACAAACAGAATGATACAATCTGAAATTATCACTCTCTAACGACAGTCGCACAATCAGAACGATACAATCTGAAATTATCTCTCCCCACACAGTCACACAAACTGAACGATACAATCTGAAATTATCACTCTCCACAGACAGTCACACAAACAGAGTGATTCAATCTGAAATTATCACTCTCTAACGACAGTCGCACAAACAGAACGATAGAATCACAAATTATCACTCTCCACAGGCAGTCACACAAACAGAATGATACAATCTGAAATTATCACTCTCTAACGACAGTCGCACAAACAGAATGATACAATCTGAAATTATCACTCTCCACAGAAAGTCACACAAACAGAACGACACAATCTGAAAATATCACTCTCTAACGACAGTCGCACAAACAGAACGATACAATCTCAAATTATCACTCTTTAATGACAGTCACACAAACAGAACAATACAGTCTGAAATTATCACTCTCCACAGGCAGTCACACAAACAGAATGATACAATCTGAAATTATCACTCTCTAACGACAGTCGCACAAACAGAATGATACAATCTGAAATTATCACTCTCTAACGACAGTCGCACAATCAGAACGATACAATCTGAAATTATCTCTCCCCACACAGTCACACAAACTGAACGATACAATCTGAAATTATCACTCTCCACAGACAGTCACACAAACAGAGTGATTCAATCTGAAATTATCACTCTCTAACGACAGTCGCACAAACAGAACGATAGAATCACAAATTATCACTCTCCACAGGCAGTCACACAAACAGAATGATACAATCTGAAATTATCACTCTCTAACGACAGTCGCACAAACAGAATGATACAATCTGAAATTATCACACTCTAACGACAGTCGCACAAACAGAACGATACAATCTGAAATTATCTCTCCCCACAGACAGTCACACAAACAGAATGATACAATCTGAAATTATCACACTCCACAAGAAAGTCACACAAACAGAACGACACAATCTGAAAATATCACTCTCTAACGACAGTCGCACAAACAGAACGATACAATCTCAAATTATCACTCTTTAATGACAGTCACACAAACAGAACGACACAATCTGAAAATATCACTCTCTAACGACAGTCGCACAAACAGAACGATACAATCTCAAATTATCACTCTTTAATGACAGTCACACAAACAGAACAATACAGTCTGAAATTATCACTCTCCACAGGCAGTCACACAAACAGAATGATACAATCTGAAATTATCACTCTCTAACGACAGTCGCACAAACAGAACGATACAATCTGAAATTATCACTCTCTAACGACAGTCGCACAAACAGAACGATACAATCTGAAATTATCTCTCCCCACAGACAGTCACACAAACTGAACGATAGAATCACAAATTATCACTCTCCACAGACAGTCACACAAACAGAACGATACAACCTGAAATTATCACTCTTTAATGACAGTCACACAAACAGAACGATACAATCTGAAATTATCACACTCCACAGGCAGTCACACAAACAGAATGATACAATCTGAAATTATCACTCTCCACAGACAGTCACACAAACCGATTGATAAAACCTGAAATTATCACTCTCCACATACAGTCACACAAACAGAACGATACAATCTGAAATTATCACTCTCCACAGACAGTCACACAGAGTGATTCAATCTGAAATTATCATCCTCCACAGACAGTCACACAAACAGAACGATACAATCTCAAATTATCACTCTTTAATGACAGTCACACAAACAGAACAATACAGTCTGAAATTATCACTCTCCACAGGCAGTCACACAAACAGAATGATACAATCTGAAATTATCACTCTCTAACGACAGTCGCACAAACAGAACGACACAATCTGAAAATATCACTCTCTAACGACAGTC
The DNA here is from genome assembly GCF_048418815.1 of Hemitrygon akajei. NCBI lineage: Eukaryota > Metazoa > Chordata > Chondrichthyes > Myliobatiformes > Dasyatidae > Hemitrygon > Hemitrygon akajei. The sequence continues at coordinate 5,160,328 of NC_133149.1, forward strand.
GCACAAACAGAACGATACAATCTCAAATTATCACTCTTTAATGACAGTCACACAAACAGAACAATACAGTCTGAAATTATCTCTCCCCACAGACAGTCACACAAACTGAACGATAGAATCACAAATTATCACTCTCCACAGGCAGTCACACAAACAGAACGATACAATCTGAAATTATCTCTCCCCACAGACAGTCACACAAACTGAACGATAGAATCACAAATTATCACTCTTCACAGACAGTCACACAAACAGAACGATACAACCTGAAATTATCACTCTTTAATGACAGTCACACAAACAGAACAATACAGTCTGAAATTATCACTCTCCACAGGCAGTCACACAAACAGAATGATACAATCTGAAATTATCACTCTCCACAGAAAGTCACACAAACAGAACGACACAATCTGAAAATATCACTCTCTAACGACAGTCGCACAAACAGAACGATACAATCTCAAATTATCACTCTTTAATGACAGTCACACAAACAGAACAATACAGTCTGAAATTATCACTCCCCACAGGCAGTCACACAAACAGAATGATACAATCTGAAATTATCACTCTCCACAGAAAGTCACACAAACAGAACGATACAATCTGAAAATATCACTCTCTAACGACAGTCGCACAAACAGAACGATACAATCTCAAATTATCACTCTTTAATGACAGTCACACAAACAGAACAATACAGTCTGAAATTATCACTCTCCACAGGCAGTCACACAAACAGAATGATACAATCTGAAATTTTCACTCTCTAACGACAGTCGCACAAACAGAATGATACAATCTGAAATTATCACTCTCTAACGACAGTCGCACAAACAGAACGATACAATCTGAAATTATCTCTCCCCACACAGTCACACAAACTGAACGATACAATCTGAAATTATCACTCTCCACAGACAGTCACACAAACAGAGTGATTCAATCTGAAATTATCACTCTCTAACGACAGTCGCACAAACAGTACGATACAATCTCAAATTATCACTCTTTAATGACAGTCACACAAACAGAACGATACAATCTGAAATTATCACTCTCTAACGACAGTCGCACAAACAGAATGATACAATCTGAAATTATCACTCTCTAACGACAGTCGCACAAACAGAACGATACAATCAGAAATTATCTCTCCCCACAGACAGTCACACAAACAGAATGATACAATCTGAAATTATCACTCTCCACAAGAAAGTCACACAAACAGAACGACACAATCTGAAAATATCACTCTCTAACGACAGTCGCACAAACAGAACGATACAATCTCAAATTATCACTCTTTAATGACAGTCACACAAACAGAACAATACAGTCTGAAATTATCACTCTCCACAGGCAGTCACACAAACAGAATGATACAATCTGAAATTATCACTCTCCACAGAAAGTCACACAAACAGAACGACACAATCTGAAAATATCACTCTCTAACGACAGTCGCACTAACAGAACGATACAATCTCAAATTATCACTCTTTAATGACAGTCACACAAACAGAACGACACAATCTGAAAATATCACTCTCTAACGACAGTCGCACAAACAGAACGATACAATCTCAAATTATCACTCTTTAATGACAGTCACACAAACAGAACAATACAGTCTGAAATTATCACTCTCCACAGGCAGTCACACAAACAGAATTATACAATCTGAAATTATCACTCTCCACAGAAAGTCACACAAACAGAACGACACAATCTGAAAATATCACTCTCTAACGACAGTCGCACAAACAGAACGATACAATCTCAAATTATCACTCTTTAATGACAGTCACACAAACAGAACAATACAGTCTGAAATTATCACTCTCGACAGGCAGTCACACAAACAGAATGATACAATCTGAAATTATCACTCTCCACAGAAAGTCACACAAACAGAACGACACAATCTGAAAATATCACTCTCTAACGACAGTCGCACAAACAGAACGATACAATCTCAAATTATCACTCTTTAATGACAGTCACACAAACAGAACAATACAGTCTGAAATTATCACTCTCTAACGACAGTCGCACAAACAGAATGATACAATCTGAAATTATCACTCTCTAACGACAGTCGCAAAAACAGAATGATACAATCTGAAATTATCACTCTCTAACGACAGTCGCACAATCAGAACGATACAATCTGAAATTATCTCTCCCCACACAGTCACACAAACTGAACGATACAATCTGAAATTATCACTCTCCACAGACAGTCACACAAACAGAGTGATTCAATCTGAAATTATCACTCTCTAACGACAGTCGCACAAACAGAACGATAGAATCACAAATTATCACTCTCCACAGGCAGTCACACAAACAGAATGATACAATCTGAAATTATCACTCTCTAACGACAGTCGCACAAACAGAATGATACAATCTGAAATTATCACTCTCCACAGAAAGTCACACAAACAGAACGACACAATCTGAAAATATCACTCTCTAACGACAGTCGCACAAACAGAACGATACAATCTCAAATTATCACTCTTTAATGACAGTCACACAAACAGAACAATACAGTCTGAAATTATCACTCTCCACAGGCAGTCACACAAACAGAATGATACAATCTGAAATTATCACTCTCTAACGACAGTCGCACAAACAGAATGATACAATCTGAAATTATCACTCTCTAACGACAGTCGCACAATCAGAACGATACAATCTGAAATTATCACACTCCACAGGCAGTCACACAAACAGAATGATACAATCTGAAATTATCACTCTCCACAGACAGTCACACAAACCGAATGATAAAACCTGAAATTATCACTCTCCACATACAGTCACACAAACAGAACGATACAATCTGAAATTATCACTCTCCACAGACAGTCACACAGAGTGATTCAATCTGAAATTATCATCCTCCACAGACAGTCACACAAACAGAACGATACAATCTCAAATTATCACTCTTTAATGACAGTCACACAAACAGAACAATACAGTCTGAAATTATCACTCTCCACAGGCAGTCACACAAACAGAATGATACAATCTGAAATTATCACTCTCTAACGACAGTCGCACAAACAGAACGACACAATCTGAAAATATCACTCTCTAACGACAGTCGCACAAACAGAACGATACAATCTCAAATTATCACTCTTTAATGACAGTCACACAAACAGAACAATACAGTCTGAAATTATCTCTCCCCACAGACAGTCACACAAACTGAACGATAGAATCACAAATTATCACTCTCCACAGGCAGTCACACAAACAGAACGATACAATCTGAAATTATCTCTCCCCACAGACAGTCACACAAACTGAACGATAGAATCACAAATTATCACTCTTCACAGACAGTCACACAAACAGAACGATACAACCTGAAATTATCACTCTTTAATGACAGTCACACAAACAGAACAATACAGTCTGAAATTATCACTCTCCACAGGCAGTCACACAAACAGAATGATACAATCTGAAATTATCACTCTCCACAGAAAGTCACACAAACAGAACGACACAATCTGAAAATATCACTCTCTAACGACAGTCGCACAAACAGAACGATACAATCTCAAATTATCACTCTTTAATGACAGTCACACAAACAGAACAATACAGTCTGAAATTATCACTCTCCACAGGCAGTCACACAAACAGAATGATACAATCTGAAATTATCACTCTCCACAGAAAGTCACACAAACAGAACGATACAATCTGAAAATATCACTCTCTAACGACAGTCGCACAAACAGAACGATACAATCTCAAATTATCACTCTTTAATGACAGTCACACAAACAGAACAATACAGTCTGAAATTATCACTCTCCACAGGCAGTCACACAAACAGAATGATACAATCTGAAATTTTCACTCTCTAACGACAGTCGCACAAACAGAATGATACAATCTGAAATTATCACTCTCTAACGACAGTCGCACAAACAGAACGATACAATCTGAAATTATCTCTCCCCACACAGTCACACAAACTGAACGATACAATCTGAAATTATCACTCTCCACAGACAGTCACACAAACAGAGTGATTCAATCTGAAATTATCACTCTCTAACGACAGTCGCACAAACAGAACGATACAATCTCAAATTATCACTCTTTAATGACAGTCACACAAACAGAACGATACAATCTGAAATTATCACTCTCTAACGACAGTCGCACAAACAGAATGATACAATCTGAAATTATCACTCTCTAACGACAGTCGCACAAACAGAACGATACAATCAGAAATTATCTCTCCCCACAGACAGTCACACAAACAGAATGATACAATCTGAAATTATCACTCTCCACAAGAAAGTCACACAAACAGAACGACACAATCTGAAAATATCACTCTCTAACGACAGTCGCACAAACAGAACGATACAATCTCAAATTATCACTCTTTAATGACAGTCACACAAACAGAACGACACAATCTGAAAATATCACTCTCTAACGACAGTCGCACAAACAGAACGATACAATCTCAAATTATCACTCTTTAATGACAGTCACACAAACAGAACAATACAGTCTGAAAATATCACTCTCCACAGGCAGTCACAAAAACAGAATGATACAATCTGAAATTATCACTCTCCACAGAAAGTCACACAAACAGAACGACACAATCTGAAAATATCACTCTCTAACGACAGTCGCACAAACAGAACGATACAATCTCAAATGATCACTCTTTAATGACAGTCACACAAACAGAACGACACAATCTGAAAATATCACTCTCTAACGACAGTCGCACAAACAGAACGATACAATCTCAAATTATCACTCTTTAATGACAGTCACACAAACAGAACAATACAGTCTGAAATTATCACTCTCCACAGGCAGTCACACAAAGAGAATGATACAATCTGAAATTATCACTCTCTAACGACAGTCGCACAAACAGAACGATAGAATCACAAATTATCACTCTCCACAGGCAGTCACACAAACAGAATGATACAATCTGAAATTATCACTCTCTAACGACAGTCGCACAAACAGAACGATACAATCTGAAATTATCACTCTCTAACGACAGTCGCACAAACAGAACGATACAATCTGAAATTATCTCTCCCCACAGACAGTCACACAAACTGAACGATAGAATCACAAATTATCACTCTCCACAGACAGTCACACAAACAGAACGATACAACCTGAAATTATCACTCTTTAATGACAGTCACACAAACAGAACGATACAATCTGAAATTATCACACTCCACAGGCAGTCACACAAACAGAATGATACAATCTGAAATTATCACTCTCCACAGACAGTCACACAAATCGAATGATAAAACCTGAAATTATCACTCTCCACATACAGTCACACAAACAGAACGATACAATCTGAAATTATCACTCTCCACAGACAGTCACACAAACAGAGTGATTCAATCTGAAATTATCACCCTCCACAGACAGTCACACAAACAGAACGATACAATCTCAAATTATCACTCTTTAATGACAGTCACACAAACAGAACAATACAGTCTGAAATTATCACTCTCCACAGGCAGTCACACAAACAGAATGATACAATCTGAAATTATCACTCTCTAACGACAGTCGCACAAACAGAATGATACAATCTGAAATTATCACTCTCTAACGACAGTCGCACAAACAGAACGATACAATCTGAAATTATCTCTCCCCACACAGTCACACAAACTGAACGATACAATCTGAAATTATCACTCTCCACAGACAGTCACACAAACAGAGTGATTCAATCTGAAATTATCACTCTCTAACGACAGTCGCACAAACAGAACGATAGAATCACAAATTATCACTCTCCACAGGCAGTCACACAAACAGAATGATACAATCTGAAATTATCACTCTCTAACGACAGTCGCACAAACAGAATGATACAATCTGAAATTATCACTCTCTAACGACAGTCGCACAAACAGAACGATACAATCAGAAATTGTCTCTCCCCACAGACAGTCACACAAACAGAATGATACAATCTGAAATTATCACTCTCCACAAGAAAGTCACACAAACAGAACGACACAATCTGAAAATATCACTCTCTAACGACAGTCGCACAAACAGAACGATACAATCTCAAATTATCACTCTTTAATGACAGTCACACAAACAGAACGACACAATCTGAAAATATCACTCTCTAACGACAGTCGCACAAACAGAACGATACAATCTCAAATTATCACTCTTTAATGACAGTCACACAAACAGAACAATACAGTCTGAAATTATCACTCTCCACAGGCAGTCACACAAACAGAATGATACAATCTGAAATTATCACTCTCCACAGAAAGTCACACAAACAGAACGATACAATCTGAAAATATCACTCTCTAACGACAGTCGCACAAACAGAACGATACAATCTCAAATTATCACTCTTTAATGACAGTCACACAAACAGAACAATACAGTCTGAAATTATCACTCTCCACAGGCAGTCACACAAACAGAATGATACAATCTGAAATTTTCACTCTCTAACGACAGTCGCACAAACAGAATGATACAATCTGAAATTATCACTCTCTAACGACAGTCGCACAAACAGAACGATACAATCTGAAATTATCTCTCCCCACACAGTCACACAAACTGAACGATACAATCTGAAATTATCACTCTCCACAGACAGTCACACAAACAGAGTGATTCAATCTGAAATTATCACTCTCTAACGACAGTCGCACAAACAGAACGATACAATCTCAAATTATCACTCTTTAATGACAGTCACACAAACAGAACGATACAATCTGAAATTATCACTCTCTAACGACAGTCGCACAAACAGAATGATACAATCTGAAATTATCACTCTCTAACGACAGTCGCACAAACAGAACGATACAATCAGAAATTATCTCTCCCCACAGACAGTCACACAAACAGAATGATACAATCTGAAATTATCACTCTCCACAAGAAAGTCACACAAACAGAACGACACAATCTGAAAATATCACTCTCTAACGACAGTCGCACAAACAGAACGATACAATCTCAAATTATCACTCTTTAATGACAGTCACACAAACAGAACGACACAATCTGAAAATATCACTCTCTAACGACAGTCGCACAAACAGAACGATACAATCTCAAATTATCACTCTTTAATGACAGTCACACAAACAGAACAATACAGTCTGAAAATATCACTCTCCACAGGCAGTCACAAAAACAGAATGATACAATCTGAAATTATCACTCTCCACAGAAAGTCACACAAACAGAACGACACAATCTGAAAATATCACTCTCTAACGACAGTCGCACAAACAGAACGATACAATCTCAAATGATCACTCTTTAATGACAGTCACACAAACAGAACGACACAATCTGAAAATATCACTCTCTAACGACAGTCGCACAAACAGAACGATACAATCTCAAATTATCACTCTTTAATGACAGTCACACAAACAGAACAATACAGTCTGAAATTATCACTCTCCACAGGCAGTCACACAAAGAGAATGATACAATCTGAAATTATCACTCTCTAACGACAGTCGCACAAACAGAACGATAGAATCACAAATTATCACTCTCCACAGGCAGTCACACAAACAGAATGATACAATCTGAAATTATCACTCTCTAACGACAGTCGCACAAACAGAACGATACAATCTGAAATTATCACTCTCTAACGACAGTCGCACAAACAGAACGATACAATCTGAAATTATCTCTCCCCACAGACAGTCACACAAACTGAACGATAGAATCACAAATTATCACTCTCCACAGACAGTCACACAAACAGAACGATACAACCTGAAATTATCACTCTTTAATGACAGTCACACAAACAGAACGATACAATCTGAAATTATCACACTCCACAGGCAGTCACACAAACAGAATGATACAATCTGAAATTATCACTCTCCACAGACAGTCACACAAATCGAATGATAAAACCTGAAATTATCACTCTCCACATACAGTCACACAAACAGAACGATACAATCTGAAATTATCACTCTCCACAGACAGTCACACAAACAGAGTGATTCAATCTGAAATTATCACCCTCCACAGACAGTCACACAAACAGAACGATACAATCTCAAATTATCACTCTTTAATGACAGTCACACAAACAGAACAATACAGTCTGAAATTATCACTCTCCACAGGCAGTCACACAAACAGAATGATACAATCTGAAATTATCACTCTCTAACGACAGTCGCACAAACAGAATGATACAATCTGAAATTATCACTCTCTAACGACAGTCGCACAAACAGAACGATACAATCTGAAATTATCTCTCCCCACACAGTCACACAAACTGAACGATACAATCTGAAATTATCACTCTCCACAGACAGTCACACAAACAGAGTGATTCAATCTGAAATTATCACTCTCTAACGACAGTCGCACAAACAGAACGATAGAATCACAAATTATCACTCTCCACAGGCAGTCACACAAACAGAATGATACAATCTGAAATTATCACTCTCTAACGACAGTCGCACAAACAGAATGATACAATCTGAAATTATCACTCTCTAACGACAGTCGCACAAACAGAACGATACAATCAGAAATTGTCTCTCCCCACAGACAGTCACACAAACAGAATGATACAATCTGAAATTATCACTCTCCACAAGAAAGTCACACAAACAGAACGACACAATCTGAAAATATCACTCTCTAACGACAGTCGCACAAACAGAACGATACAATCTCAAATTATCACTCTTTAATGACAGTCACACAAACAGAACGACACAATCTGAAAATATCACTCTCTAACGACAGTCGCACAAACAGAACGATACAATCTCAAATTATCACTCTTTAATGACAGTCACACAAACAGAACAATACAGTCTGAAATTATCACTCTCCACAGGCAGTCACACAAACAGAATGATACAATCTGAAATTATCACTCTCTAACGACAGTCGCACAAACAGAATGATACAATCTGAAATTATCACTCTCCACAGAAAGTCACACAAACAGAACGACACAATCTGAAAATATCACTCTCTAACGACAGTCGCACAAACAGAACGATACAATCTCAAATTATCACTCTTTAATGACAGTCACACAAACAGAACAATACAGTCTGAAATTATCACTCTCCACAGGCAGTCACACAAACAGAATGATACAATCTGAAATTATCACTCTCTAACGACAGTCGCACAAACAGAATGATACAATCTGAAATTATCACTCTCTAACGACAGTCGCACAATCAGAACGATACAATCTGAAATTATCTCTCCCCACACAGTCACACAAACTGAACGATACAATCTGAAATTATCACTCTCCACAGACAGTCACACAAACAGAGTGATTCAATCTGAAATTATCACTCTCTAACGACAGTCGCACAAACAGAACGATAGAATCACAAATTATCACTCTCCACAGGCAGTCACACAAACAGAATGATACAATCTGAAATTATCACTCTCTAACGACAGTCGCACAAACAGAATGATACAATCTGAAATTATCACACTCTAACGACAGTCGCACAAACAGAACGATACAATCTGAAATTATCTCTCCCCACAGACAGTCACACAAACAGAATGATACAATCTGAAATTATCACACTCCACAAGAAAGTCACACAAACAGAACGACACAATCTGAAAATATCACTCTCTAACGACAGTCGCACAAACAGAACGATACAATCTCAAATTATCACTCTTTAATGACAGTCACACAAACAGAACGACACAATCTGAAAATATCACTCTCTAACGACAGTCGCACAAACAGAACGATACAATCTCAAATTATCACTCTTTAATGACAGTCACACAAACAGAACAATACAGTCTGAAATTATCACTCTCCACAGGCAGTCACACAAACAGAATGATACAATCTGAAATTATCACTCTCTAACGACAGTCGCACAAACAGAACGATACAATCTGAAATTATCACTCTCTAACGACAGTCGCACAAACAGAACGATACAATCTGAAATTATCTCTCCCCACAGACAGTCACACAAACTGAACGATAGAATCACAAATTATCACTCTCCACAGACAGTCACACAAACAGAACGATACAACCTGAAATTATCACTCTTTAATGACAGTCACACAAACAGAACGATACAATCTGAAATTATCACACTCCACAGGCAGTCACACAAACAGAATGATACAATCTGAAATTATCACTCTCCACAGACAGTCACACAAACCGATTGATAAAACCTGAAATTATCACTCTCCACATACAGTCACACAAACAGAACGATACAATCTGAAATTATCACTCTCCACAGACAGTCACACAGAGTGATTCAATCTGAAATTATCATCCTCCACAGACAGTCACACAAACAGAACGATACAATCTCAAATTATCACTCTTTAATGACAGTCACACAAACAGAACAATACAGTCTGAAATTATCACTCTCCACAGGCAGTCACACAAACAGAATGATACAATCTGAAATTATCACTCTCTAACGACAGTCGCACAAACAGAACGACACAATCTGAAAATATCACTCTCTAACGACAGTCGCACAAACAGAACGATACAATCTCAAATTATCACTCTTTAATGACAGTCACACAAACAGAACAATACAGTCTGAAATTATCTCTCCCCACAGACAGTCACACAAACTGAACGATAGAATCACAAATTATCACTCTCCACAGGCAGTCACACAAACAGAACGATACAATCTGAAATTATCTCTCCCCACAGACAGTCACACAAACTGAACGATAGAATCACAAATTATCACTCTTCACAGACAGTCACACAAACAGAACGATACAACCTGAAATTATCACTCTTTAATGACAGTCACACAAACAGAACAATACAGTCTGAAATTATCACTCTCCACAGGCAGTCACACAAACAGAATGATACAATCTGAAATTATCACTCTCCACAGAAAGTCACACAAACAGAACGACACAATCTGAAAATATCACTCTCTAACGACAGTCGCACAAACAGAACGATACAATCTCAAATTATCACTCTTTAATGACAGTCACACAAACAGAACAATACAGTCTGAAATTATCACTCCCCACAGGCAGTCACACAAACAGAATGATACAATCTGAAATTATCACTCTCCACAGAAAGTCACACAAACAGAACGATACAATCTGAAAATATCACTCTCTAACGACAGTCGCACAAACAGAACGATACAATCTCAAATTATCACTCTTTAATGACAGTCACACAAACAGAACAATACAGTCTGAAATTATCACTCTCCACAGGCAGTCACACAAACAGAATGATACAATCTGAAATTTTCACTCTCTAACGACAGTCGCACAAACAGAATGATACAATCTGAAATTATCACTCTCTAACGACAGTCGCACAAACAGAACGATACAATCTGAAATTATCTCTCCCCACACAGTCACACAAACTGAACGATACAATCTGAAATTATCACTCTCCACAGACAGTCACACAAACAGAGTGATTCAATCTGAAATTATCACTCTCTAACGACAGTCGCACAAACAGAACGATACAATCTCAAATTATCACTCTTTAATGACAGTCACACAAACAGAACGATACAATCTGAAATTATCACTCTCTAACGACAGTCGCACAAACAGAATGATACAATCTGAAATTATCACTCTCTAACGACAGTCGCACAAACAGAACGATACAATCAGAAATTATCTCTCCCCACAGACAGTCACACAAACAGAATGATACAATCTGAAATTATCACTCTCCACAAGAAAGTCACACAAACAGAACGACACAATCTGAAAATATCACTCTCTAACGACAGTCGCACAAACAGAACGATACAATCTCAAATTATCACTCTTTAATGACAGTCACACAAACAGAACAATACAGTCTGAAATTATCACTCTCCACAGGCAGTCACACAAACAGAATGATACAATCTGAAATTATCACTCTCCACAGAAAGTCACACAAACAGAACGACACAATCTGAAAATATCACTCTCTAACGACAGTCGCACTAACAGAACGATACAATCTCAAATTATCACTCTTTAATGACAGTCACACAAACAGAACGACACAATCTGAAAATATCACTCTCTAACGACAGTCGCACAAACAGAACGATACAATCTCAAATTATCACTCTTTAATGACAGTCACACAAACAGAACAATACAGTCTGAAATTATCACTCTCCACAGGCAGTCACACAAACAGAATTATACAATCTGAAATTATCACTCTCCACAGAAAGTCACACAAACAGAACGACACAATCTGAAAATATCACTCTCTAACGACAGTCGCACAAACAGAACGATACAATCTCAAATTATCACTCTTTAATGACAGTCACACAAACAGAACAATACAGTCTGAAATTATCACTCTCGACAGGCAGTCACACAAACAGAATGATACAATCTGAAATTATCACTCTCCACAGAAAGTCACACAAACAGAACGACACAATCTGAAAATATCACTCTCTAACGACAGTCGCACAAACAGAACGATACAATCTCAAATTATCACTCTTTAATGACAGTCACACAAACAGAACAATACAGTCTGAAATTATCACTCTCTAACGACAGTCGCACAAACAGAATGATACAATCTGAAATTATCACTCTCTAACGACAGTCGCAAAAACAGAATGATACAATCTGAAATTATCACTCTCTAACGACAGTCGCACAATCAGAACGATACAATCTGAAATTATCTCTCCCCACACAGTCACACAAACTGAACGATACAATCTGAAATTATCACTCTCCACAGACAGTCACACAAACAGAGTGATTCAATCTGAAATTATCACTCTCTAACGACAGTCGCACAAACAGAACGATAGAATCACAAATTATCACTCTCCACAGGCAGTCACACAAACAGAATGATACAATCTGAAATTATCACTCTCTAACGACAGTCGCACAAACAGAATGATACAATCTGAAATTATCACTCTCCACAGAAAGTCACACAAACAGAACGACACAATCTGAAAATATCACTCTCTAACGACAGTCGCACAAACAGAACGATACAATCTCAAATTATCACTCTTTAATGACAGTCACACAAACAGAACAATACAGTCTGAAATTATCACTCTCCACAGGCAGTCACACAAACAGAATGATACAATCTGAAATTATCACTCTCTAACGACAGTCGCACTAACAGAATGATACAATCTGAAATTATCACTCTCTAACGACAGTCGCACAATCAGAACGATACAATCTGAAATTATCACACTCCACAGGCAGTCACACAAACAGAATGATACAATCTGAAATTATCACTCTCCACAGACAGTCACACAAACCGAATGATAAAACCTGAAATTATCACTCTCCACATACAGTCACACAAACAGAACGATACAATCTGAAATTATCACTCTCCACAGACAGTCACACAGAGTGATTCAATCTGAAATTATCATCCTCCACAGACAGTCACACAAACAGAACGATACAATCTCAAATTATCACTCTTTAATGACAGTCACACAAACAGAACAATACAGTCTGAAATTATCACTCTCCACAGGCAGTCACACAAACAGAATGATACAATCTGAAATTATCACTCTCTAACGACAGTCGCACAAACAGAACGACACAATCTGAAAATATCACTCTCTAACGACAGTCGCACAAACAGAACGATACAATCTCAAATTATCACTCTTTAATGACAGTCACACAAACAGAACAATACAGTCTGAAATTATCTCTCCCCACAGACAGTCACACAAACTGAACGATAGAATCACAAATTATCACTCTCCACAGGCAGTCACACAAACAGAACGATACAATCTGAAATTATCTCTCCCCACAGACAGTCACACAAACTGAACGATAGAATCACAAATTATCACTCTTCACAGACAGTCACACAAACAGAACGATACAACCTGAAATTATCACTCTTTAATGACAGTCACACAAACAGAACAATACAGTCTGAAATTATCACTCTCCACAGGCAGTCACACAAACAGAATGATACAATCTGAAATTATCACTCTCCACAGAAAGTCACACAAACAGAACGACACAATCTGAAAATATCACTCTCTAACGACAGTCGCACAAACAGAACGATACAATCTCAAATTATCACTCTTTAATGACAGTCACACAAACAGAACAATACAGTCTGAAATTATCACTCTCCACAGGCAGTCACACAAACAGAATGATACAATCTGAAATTATCACTCTCCACAGAAAGTCACACAAACAGAACGATACAATCTGAAAATATCACTCTCTAACGACAGTCGCACAAACAGAACGATACAATCTCAAATTATCACTCTTTAATGACAGTCACACAAACAGAACAATACAGTCTGAAATTATCACTCTCCACAGGCAGTCACACAAACAGAATGATACAATCTGAAATTTTCACTCTCTAACGACAGTCGCACAAACAGAATGATACAATCTGAAATTATCACTCTCTAACGACAGTCGCACAAACAGAACGATACAATCTGAAATTATCTCTCCCCACACAGTCACACAAACTGAACGATACAATCTGAAATTATCACTCTCCACAGACAGTCACACAAACAGAGTGATTCAATCTGAAATTATCACTCTCTAACGACAGTCGCACAAACAGAACGATACAATCTCAAATTATCACTCTTTAATGACAGTCACACAAACAGAACGATACAATCTGAAATTATCACTCTCTAACGACAGTCGCACAAACAGAATGATACAATCTGAAATTATCACTCTCTAACGACAGTCGCACAAACAGAACGATACAATCAGAAATTATCTCTCCCCACAGACAGTCACACAAACAGAATGATACAATCTGAAATTATCACTCTCCACAAGAAAGTCACACAAACAGAACGACACAATCTGAAAATATCACTCTCTAACGACAGTCGCACAAACAGAACGATACAATCTCAAATTATCACTCTTTAATGACAGTCACACAAACAGAACGACACAATCTGAAAATATCACTCTCTAACGACAGTCGCACAAACAGAACGATACAATCTCAAATTATCACTCTTTAATGACAGTCACACAAACAGAACAATACAGTCTGAAAATATCACTCTCCACAGGCAGTCACAAAAACAGAATGATACAATCTGAAATTATCACTCTCCACAGAAAGTCACACAAACAGAACGACACAATCTGAAAATATCACTCTCTAACGACAGTCGCACAAACAGAACGATACAATCTCAAATGATCACTCTTTAATGACAGTCACACAAACAGAACGACACAATCTGAAAATATCACTCTCTAACGACAGTCGCACAAACAGAACGATACAATCTCAAATTATCACTCTTTAATGACAGTCACACAAACAGAACAATACAGTCTGAAATTATCACTCTCCACAGGCAGTCACACAAAGAGAATGATACAATCTGAAATTATCACTCTCTAACGACAGTCGCACAAACAGAACGATAGAATCACAAATTATCACTCTCCACAGGCAGTCACACAAACAGAATGATACAATCTGAAATTATCACTCTCTAACGACAGTCGCACAAACAGAACGATACAATCTGAAATTATCACTCTCTAACGACAGTCGCACAAACAGAACGATACAATCTGAAATTATCTCTCCCCACAGACAGTCACACAAACTGAACGATAGAATCACAAATTATCACTCTCCACAGACAGTCACACAAACAGAACGATACAACCTGAAATTATCACTCTTTAATGACAGTCACACAAACAGAACGATACAATCTGAAATTATCACACTCCACAGGCAGTCACACAAACAGAATGATACAATCTGAAATTATCACTCTCCACAGACAGTCACACAAATCGAATGATAAAACCTGAAATTATCACTCTCCACATACAGTCACACAAACAGAACGATACAATCTGAAATTATCACTCTCCACAGACAGTCACACAAACAGAGTGATTCAATCTGAAATTATCACCCTCCACAGACAGTCACACAAACAGAACGATACAATCTCAAATTATCACTCTTTAATGACAGTCACACAAACAGAACAATACAGTCTGAAATTATCACTCTCCACAGGCAGTCACACAAACAGAATGATACAATCTGAAATTATCACTCTCTAACGACAGTCGCACAAACAGAATGATACAATCTGAAATTATCACTCTCTAACGACAGTCGCACAAACAGAACGATACAATCTGAAATTATCTCTCCCCACACAGTCACACAAACTGAACGATACAATCTGAAATTATCACTCTCCACAGACAGTCACACAAACAGAGTGATTCAATCTGAAATTATCACTCTCTAACGACAGTCGCACAAACAGAACGATAGAATCACAAATTATCACTCTCCACAGGCAGTCACACAAACAGAATGATACAATCTGAAATTATCACTCTCTAACGACAGTCGCACAAACAGAATGATACAATCTGAAATTATCACTCTCTAACGACAGTCGCACAAACAGAACGATACAATCAGAAATTGTCTCTCCCCACAGACAGTCACACAAACAGAATGATACAATCTGAAATTATCACTCTCCACAAGAAAGTCACACAAACAGAACGACACAATCTGAAAATATCACTCTCTAACGACAGTCGCACAAACAGAACGATACAATCTCAAATTATCACTCTTTAATGACAGTCACACAAACAGAACGACACAATCTGAAAATATCACTCTCTAACGACAGTCGCACAAACAGAACGATACAATCTCAAATTATCACTCTTTAATGACAGTCACACAAACAGAACAATACAGTCTGAAATTATCACTCTCCACAGGCAGTCACACAAAGAGAATGATACAATCTGAAATTATCACTCTCTAACGACAGTCGCACAAACAGAACGATAGAATCACAAATTATCACTCTCCACAGGCAGTCACACAAACAGAATGATACAATCTGAAATTATCACTCTCTAACGACAGTCGCACAAACGGAACGATACAATCTGAAATTATCACTCTCTAACGACAGTCGCACAAACAGAACGATACAATCTGAAATTATCTCTCCCCACAGACAGTCACACAAACTGAACGATAGAATCACAAATTATCACTCTCCACAGACAGTCACACAAACAGAACGATACAACCTGAAATTATCACTCTTTAATGACAGTCACACAAACAGAACGATACAATCTGAAATTATCACACTCCACAGGCAGTCACACAAACAGAATGATACAATCTGAAATTATCACTCTCCACAGACAGTCACACAAATCGAATGATAAAACCTGAAATTATCACTCTCCACATACAGTCACACAAACAGAACGATACAATCTGAAATTATCACTCTCCACAGACAGTCACACAAACAGAACGATACAATCTCAAATTATCACTCTTTAATGACAGTCACACAAACAGAACAATACAGTCTGAAATTATCACTCTCCACAGGCAGTCACACAAACAGAATGATACAATCTGAAATTATCACTCTCTAACGACAGTCGCACAAACAGAATGATACAATCTGAAATTATCACTCTCTAACGACAGTCGCACAAACAGAACGATACAATCTGAAATTATCTCTCCCCACACAGTCACACAAACTGAACGATACAATCTGAAATTATCACTCTCCACAGACAGTCACACAAACAGAGTGATTCAATCTGAAATTATCACTCTCTAACGACAGTCGCACAAACAGAACGATAGAATCACAAATTATCACTCTCCACAGGCAGTCACACAAACAGAATGATACAATCTGAAATTATCACTCTCTAACGACAGTCGCACAAACAGAATGATACAATCTGAAATTATCACTCTCTAACGACAGTCGCACAAACAGAACGATACAATCAGAAATTGTCTCTCCCCACAGACAGTCACACAAACAGAATGATACAATCTGAAATTATCACTCTCCACAAGAAAGTCACACAAACAGAACGACACAATCTGAAAATATCACTCTCTAACGACAGTCGCACAAACAGAACGATACAATCTCAAATTATCACTCTTTAATGACAGTCACACAAACAGAACGACACAATCTGAAAATATCACTCTCTAACGACAGTCGCACAAACAGAACGATACAATCTCAAATTATCACTCTTTAATGACAGTCACACAAACAGAACAATACAGTCTGAAAATATCACTCTCCACAGGCAGTCACAAAAACAGAATGATACAATCTGAAATTATCACTCTCCACAGAAAGTCACACAAACAGAACGACACAATCTGAAAATATCACTCTCTAACGACAGTCGCACAAACAGAACGATACAATCTCAAATGATCACTCTTTAATGACAGTCACACAAACAGAACGACACAATCTGAAAATATCACTCTCTAACGACAGTCGCACAAACAGAACGATACAATCTCAAATTATCACTCTTTAATGACAGTCACACAAAGAACAATACAGTCTGAAATTATCACTCTCCACAGGCAGTCACACAAACAGAGTGATTCAATCTGAAATTATCACTCTCTAACGACAGTCGCACAAACAGAATGATACAATCTGAAATTATCAATCTCTAACGACAGTCGCACAAACAGAACGATACAATCAGAAATTATCTCTCCCCACAGACAGTCACACAAACAGAATGATACAATCTGAAATTATCACTCTCCACAGAAAGTCACACAAACAGAACGACACAATCTGAAAATATCACTCTCTAACGACAGTCGCACAAACAGAACGATACAATCTCAAATGATCACTCTTTAATGACAGTCACACAAACAGAACGACACAATCTGAAAATATCACTCTCTAATGACAGTCGCACAAACAGAACGATACAATCTCAAATTATCACTCTTTAATGACAGTCACACAAACAGAACAATACAGTCTGAAATTATCACTCTCCACAGGCAGTCACACAAAGAGAATGATACAATCTGAAATTATCACTCTCTAACGACAGTCGCACAAACAGAACGATAGAATCACAAATTATCACTCTCCACAGGCAGTCACACAAACAGAATGATACAATCTGAAATTATCACTCTCTAACGACAGTCGCACAAACAGAACGATACAATCTGAAATTATCACTCTCTAACGACAGTCGCACAAACAGAACGATACAATCTGAAATTATCTCTCCCCACAGACAGTCACACAAACTGAACGATAGAATCACAAATTATCACTCTCCACAGACAGTCACACAAACAGAACGATACAACCTGAAATTATCACTCTTTAATGACAGTCACACAAACAGAACGATACAATCTGAAATTATCACACTCCACAGGCAGTCACACAAACAGAATGATACAATCTGAAATCATCACTCTCCACAGACAGTCACACAAACCGAATGATAAAACCTGAAATTATCACTCTCCACATACAGTCACACAAACAGAACGATACAATCTGAAATTATCACTCTCCACAGACAGTCACACAAACAGAGTGATTCAATCTGAAATTATCACCCTCCACAGACAGTCACACAAACAGAACGATACAATCTCAAATTATCACTCTTTAATGACAGTCACACAAACAGAACAATACAGTCTGAAATTATCACTCTCCACAGGCAGTCACACAAACAGAATGATACAATCTGAAATTATCACTCTCTAACGACAGTCGCACAAACAGAATGATACAATCTGAAATTATCACTCTCTAACGACAGTCGCACAAACAGAACGATACAATCTGAAATTATCTCTCCCCACACAGTCACACAAACTGAACGATACAATCTGAAATTATCACTCTCCACAGACAGTCACACAAACAGAGTGATTCAATCTGAAATTATCACTCTCTAACGACAGTCGCACAAACAGAACGATAGAATCACAAATTATCACTCTCCACAGGCAGTCACACAAACAGAATGATACAATCTGAAATTATCACTCTCTAACGACAGTCGCACAAACAGAATGATACAATCTGAAATTATCACTCTCTAACGACAGTCGCACAAACAGAACGATACAATCAGAAATTATCTCTCCCCACAGACAGTCACACAAACAGAATGATACAATCTGAAATTATCACTCTCCACAAGAAAGTCACACAAACAGAACGACACAATCTGAAAATATCACTCTCTAACGACAGTCGCACAAACAGAACGATACAATCTCAAATTATCACTCTTTAATGACAGTCACACAAACAGAACAATACAGTCTGAAATTATCACTCTCCACAGGCAGTCACACAAAGAGAATGATACAATCTGAAATTATCACTCTCTAACGACAGTCGCACAAACAGAACGATAGAATCACAAATTATCACTCTCCACAGGCAGTCACACAAACAGAATGATACAATCTGAAATTATCACTCTCTAACGACAGTCGCACAAACAGAACGATACAATCTGAAATTATCACTCTCTAACGACAGTCGCACAAACAGAACGATACAATCTGAAATTATCTCTCCCCACAGACAGTCACACAAACTGAACGATAGAATCACAAATTATCACTCTCCACAGACAGTCACACAAACAGAACGATACAACCTGAAATTATCACTCTTTAATGACAGTCACACAAACAGAACGATACAATCTGAAATTATCACACTCCACAGGCAGTCACACAAACAGAATGATACAATCTGAAATTATCACTCTCCACAGACAGTCACACAAACCGAATGATAAAACCTGAAATTATCACTCTCCACATACAGTCACACAAACAGAACGATACAATCTGAAATTATCACTCTCCACAGACAGTCACACAAACAGAGTGATTCAATCTGAAATTATCACCCTCCACAGACAGTCACACAAACAGAACGATACAATCTCAAATTATCACTCTTTAATGACAGTCACACAAACAGAACAATACAGTCTGAAATTATCACTCTCCACAGGCAGTCACACAAACAGAATGATACAATCTGAAATTATCACTCTCTAACGACAGTCGCACAAACAGAATGATACAATCTGAAATTATCACTCTCTAACGACAGTCGCACAAACAGAACGATACAATCTGAAATTATCTCTCCCCACACAGTCACACAAACTGAACGATACAATCTGAAATTATCACTCTCCACAGACAGTCACACAAACAGAGTGATTCAATCTGAAATTATCACTCTCTAACGACAGTCGCACAAACAGAACGATAGAATCACAAATTATCACTCTCCACAGGCAGTCACACAAACAGAATGGTACAATCTGAAATTATCACTCTCTAACGACAGTCGCACAAACAGAATGATACAATCTGAAATTATCACTCTCTAACGACAGTCGCACAAACAGAACGATACAATCAGAAATTATCTCTCCCCACAGACAGTCACACAAACAGAATGATACAATCTGAAATTATCACTCTCCACAAGAAAGTCACACAAACAGAACGACACAATCTGAAAATATCACTCTCTAACGACAGTCGCACAAACAGAACGATACAATCTCAAATTATCACTCTTTAATGACAGTCACACAAACAGAACGACACAATCTGAAAATATCACTCTCTAACGACAGTCGCACAAACAGAACGATACAATCTCAAATTATCACTCTTTAATGACAGTCACACAAACAGAACAATACAGTCTGAAAATATCACTCTCCACAGGCAGTCACAAAAACAGAATGATACAATCTGAAATTATCACTCTCCACAGAAAGTCACACAAACAGAACGACACAATCTGAAAATATCACTCTCTAACGACAGTCGCACAAACAGAACGATACAATCTCAAATGATCACTCTTTAATGACAGTCACACAAACAGAACGACACAATCTGAAAATATCACTCTCTAACGACAGTCGCACAAACAGAACGATACAATCTCAAATTATCACTCTTTAATGACAGTCACACAAACAGAACAATACAGTCTGAAATTATCACTCTCCACAGGCAGTCACACAAAGAGAATGATACAATCTGAAATTATCACTCTCTAACGACAGTCGCACAAACAGAACGATAGAATCACAAATTATCACTCTCCACAGGCAGTCACACAAACAGAATGATACAATCTGAAATTATCACTCTCTAACGACAGTCGCACAAACAGAACGATACAATCTGAAATTATCACTCTCTAACGACAGTCGCACAAACAGAACGATACAATCTGAAATTATCTCTCCCCACAGACAGTCACACAAACTGAACGATAGAATCACAAATTATCACTCTCCACAGACAGTCACACAAACAGAACGATACAACCTGAAATTATCACTCTTTAATGACAGTCACACAAACAGAACGATACAATCTGAAATTATCACACTCCACAGGCAGTCACACAAACAGAATGATACAATCTGAAATTATCACTCTCCACAGACAGTCACACAAACCGAATGATAAAACCTGAAATTATCACTCTCCACATACAGTCACACAAACAGAACGATACAATCTGAAATTATCACTCTCCACAGACAGTCACACAAACAGAGTGATTCAATCTGAAATTATCACCCTCCACAGACAGTCACACAAACAGAACGATACAATCTCAAATTATCACTCTTTAATGACAGTCACACAAACAGAACAATACAGTCTGAAATTATCACTCTCCACAGGCAGTCACACAAACAGAATGATACAATCTGAAATTATCACTCTCTAACGACAGTCGCACAAACAGAATGATACAATCTGAAATTATCAATCTCTAACGACAGTCGCACAAACAGAACGATACAATCTGAAATTATCTCTCCCCACAGACAGTCAGACAAACAGAACGATACAATCTGAAATTATCACTCTCCACAGAAAGTCACACAAACCGAATGATAAAACCTGAAATTATCACTCTCCACATACAGTCACACAAACAGAACGATACAATCTGAAATTATCACTCTCTAACGACAGTCGCACAAACAGAACGATACAATCTCAAATTATCACTCTTTAATGACAGTCACACAAACAGAACAATACAGTCTGAAATTATCTCTCCCCACAGGCAGTCACACAAACAGAATGATACAATCTGAAATTATCACTCTCTAACGACAGTCGCACAAACAGAATGATACAATCTGAAATTATCACTCTCTAACGACAGTCGCACAAACAGAACAATACAGTCTGAAATTATCACTCTCCACAGGCAGTCAAACAAACAGAACGATACAACCTGAAATTATCACTCTTTAATGACAGTCACACAAACAGAACGATACAATCTGAAATTATCACTCTCCACAGGCAGTCACACAAACAGAATGATACAATCTGAAATTATCACTCTCCACAGACAGTCACACAAACGGAGCGATTCAATCTGAAATTATCACTCTCTAACGACAGTCGCACAAACAGAATGATACAATCTGAAATTATCACTCTTTAATGACAGTCACACAAACAGAACGACACAATCTGAAAATATCACTCTCTAACGACAGTCGCACAAACAGAACGATACAATCTCAAATTATCACTCTTTAATGACAGTCACACAAACAGAACAATACAGTCTGAAATTATCACTCTCCACAGACAGTAACACAAACAGAGCGATTCAATCTGAAATTATCACTCTCTAACGACAGTCGCACAAACAGAATGATACAATCTGAAATTATCACTCTTTAATGACAGTCACACAAACAGAACGACACAATCTGAAAATATCACTCTCTAACGACAGTCGCACAAACAGAACGATAGAATCACAAATTATCACTCTCCACAGGCAGTCACACAAACAGAATGATACAATCTGAAATTATCACTCTCTAACGACAGTCGCACAAACAGAACGATACAATCTGAAATTATCACTCTCTAACGACAGTCGCACAAACAGAACGATACAATCTGAAATTATCTCTCCCCACAGACAGTCACACAAACTGAACGATAGAATCACAAATTATCACTCTCCACAGACAGTCACACAAACAGAACGATACAACCTGAAATTATCACTCTTTAATGACAGTCACACAAACAGAACGATACAATCTGAAATTATCACACTCCACAGGCAGTCACACAAACAGAATGATACAATCTGAAATTATCACTCTCCACAGACAGTCACACAAACCGAATGATAAAACCTGAAATTATCACTCTCCACATACAGTCACACAAACAGAACGATACAATCTGAAATTATCACTCTCCACAGACAGTCACACAAACAGAGTGATTCAATCTGAAATTATCACCCTCCACAGACAGTCACACAAACAGAACGATACAATCTCAAATTATCACTCTTTAATGACAGTCACACAAACAGAACAATACAGTCTGAAATTATCACTCTCCACAGGCAGTCACACAAACAGAATGATACAATCTGAAATTATCACTCTCTAACGACAGTCGCACAAACAGAACGATACAATCTGAAATTATCTCTCCCCACAGACAGTCAGACAAACAGAACGATACAATCTGAAATTATCACTCTCCACAGAAAGTCACACAAACCGAATGATAAAACCTGAAATTATCACTCTCCACATACAGTCACACAAACAGAACGATACAATCTGAAATTATCACTCTCTAACGACAGTCGCACAAACAGAACGATACAATCTCAAATTATCACTCTTTAATGACAGTCACACAAACAGAACAATACAGTCTGAAATTATCTCTCCCCACAGGCAGTCACACAAACAGAATGATACAATCTGAAATTATCACTCTCTAACGACAGTCGCACAAACAGAATGATACAATCTGAAATTATCACTCTCTAACGACAGTCGCACAAACAGAACAATACAGTCTGAAATTATCACTCTCCACAGGCAGTCAAACAAACAGAACGATACAACCTGAAATTATCACTCTTTAATGACAGTCACACAAACAGAACGATACAATCTGAAATTATCACTCTCCACAGGCAGTCACACAAACAGAATGATACAATCTGAAATTATCACTCTCCACAGACAGTCACACAAACGGAGCGATTCAATCTGAAATTATCACTCTCTAACGACAGTCGCACAAACAGAATGATACAATCTGAAATTATCACTCTTTAATGACAGTCACACAAACAGAACGACACAATCTGAAAATATCACTCTCTAACGACAGTCGCACAAACAGAACGATACAATCTCAAATTATCACTCTTTAATGACAGTCACACAAACAGAACAATACAGTCTGAAATTATCACTCTCCACAGACAGTAACACAAACAGAGCGATTCAATCTGAAATTATCACTCTCTAACGACAGTCGCACAAACAGAATGATACAATCTGAAATTATCACTCTTTAATGACAGTCACACAAACAGAACGACACAATCTGAAAATATCACTCTCTAACGACAGTCGCACAAACAGAACGATAGAATCACAAATTATCACTCTCCACAGGCAGTCACACAAACAGAATGATACAATCTGAAATTATCACTCTCTAACGACAGTCGCACAAACAGAACGATACAATCTGAAATTATCACTCTCTAACGACAGTCGCACAAACAGAACGATACAATCTGAAATTATCTCTCCCCACAGACAGTCACACAAACTGAACGATAGAATCACAAATTATCACTCTCCACAGACAGTCACACAAACAGAACGATACAACCTGAAATTATCACTCTTTAATGACAGTCACACAAACAGAACGATACAATCTGAAATTATCACACTCCACAGGCAGTCACACAAACAGAATGATACAATCTGAAATTATCACTCTCCACAGACAGTCACACAAACCGAATGATAAAACCTGAAATTATCACTCTCCACATACAGTCACACAAACAGAACGATACAATCTGAAATTATCACTCTCCACAGACAGTCACACAAACAGAGTGATTCAATCTGAAATTATCACCCTCCACAGACAGTCACACAAACAGAACGATACAATCTCAAATTATCACTCTTTAATGACAGTCACACAAACAGAACAATACAGTCTGAAATTATCACTCTCCACAGGCAGTCACACAAACAGAATGATACAATCTGAAATTATCACTCTCTAACGACAGTCGCACAAACAGAATGATACAATCTGAAATTATCACTCTCTAACGACAGTCGCACAAACAGAACGATACAATCAGAAATTATCTCTCCCCACAGACAGTCACACAAACAGAATGATACAATCTGAAGTTATCACTCTCCACAAGAAAGTCACACAAACAGAACGACACAATCTGAAAATATCACTCTCTAACGACAGTCGCACAAACAGAACGATACAATCTCAAATTATCACTCTTTAATGACAGTCACACAAACAGAACGACACAATCTGAAAATATCACTCTCTAACGACAGTCGCACAAACAGAACGATACAATCTCAAATTATCACTCTTTAATGACAGTCACACAAACAGAACAATACAGTCTGAAAATATCACTCTCCACAGGCAGTCACAAAAACAGAATGATAGAATCTGAAATTATCACTCTCCACAGAAAGTCACACAAACAGAACGACACAATCTGAAAATATCACTCTCTAACGACAGTCGCACAAACAGAACGATACAATCTCAAATGATCACTCTTTAATGACAGTCACACAAACAGAACGACACAATCTGAAAATATCACTCTCTAACGACAGTCGCACAAACAGAACGATACAATCTCAAATTATCACTCTTTAATGACAGTCACACAAACAGAACAATACAGTCTGAAATTATCACTCTCCACAGGCAGTCACACAAAGAGAATGATACAATCTGAAATTATCACTCTCTAACGACAGTCGCACAAACAGAACGATAGAATCACAAATTATCACTCTCCACAGGCAGTCACACAAACAGAATGATACAATCTGAAATTATCACTCTCTAACGACAGTCGCACAAACAGAACGATACAATCTGAAATTATCACTCTCTAACGACAGTCGCACAAACAGAACGATACAATCTGAAATTATCTCTCCCCACAGACAGTCACACAAACTGAACGATAGAATCACAAATTATCACTCTCCACAGACAGTCACACAAACAGAACGATACAACCTGAAATTATCACTCTTTAATGACAGTCACACAAACAGAACGATACAATCTGAAATTATCACACTCCACAGGCAGTCACACAAACAGAATGATACAATCTGAAATTATCACTCTCCACAGACAGTCACACAAACCGAATGATAAAACCTGAAATTATCACTCTCCACATACAGTCACACAAACAGAACGACACAATCTGAAATAATCACTCTCCACAGACAGTCACACAAACAGAGTGATTCAATCTGAAATTATCACCCTCCACAGACAGTCACACAAACAGAACAATACAATCTCAAATTATCACTCTTTAATGACAGTCACACAAACAGAACAATACAGTCTGAAATTATCACTCTCCACAGGCAGTCACACAAACAGAATGATACAATCTGAAATTATCACTCTCTAACGACAGTCGCACAAACAGAATGATACAATCTGAAATTATCAATCTCTAACGACAGTCGCACAAACAGAACGATACAATCTGAAATTATCTCTCCCCACAGACAGTCAGACAAACAGAACGATACAATCTGAAATTATCACTCTCCACAGAAAGTCACACAAACCGAATGATAAAACCTGAAATTATCAGTCTCCACATACAGTCACACAAACAGAACGATACAATCTGAAATTATCACTCTCTAACGACAGTCGCACAAACAGAACGATACAATCTCAAATTATCACTCTTTAATGACAGTCACACAAACAGAACAATACAGTCTGAAATTATCACTCTCCACAGGCAGTCACACAAACAGAATGATACAATCTGAAATTATCACTCTCTAACGACAGTCGCACAAACAGAATGATACAATCTGAAATTATCACTCTCTAACGACAGTCGCACAAACAGAACGATACAATCTGAAATTATCTCTCCCCACAGACAGTCACACAAACTGAACGATACAATCTGAAATTATCACTCTTCACAGACAGTCACACAAACAGAGTGATTCAATCTGAAATTATCACTCTCTAACGACAGTCGCACAAACAGAACAATACAGTCTGAAATTATCACTCTCCACAGGCAGTCAAACAAACATAACGATACAACCTGAAATTATCACTCTTTAATGACAGTCACACAAACAGAACGATACAATCTGAAATTATCACTCTCCACAGGTAGTCACACAAACAGAATGATACAATCTGAAAGTATCACTCTCCACAGACAGTCACACAAACAGAGCGATTCAATCTGAAATTATCACTCTCTAACGACAGTCGCACAAACAGAATGATACAATCTGAAATTATCACTCTTTAATGACAGTCACACAAACAGAACGACACAATCTGAAAATATCACTCTCTAACGACAGTCGCACAAACAGAACGATACAATCTCAAATTATCACTCTTTAATGACAGTCACACAAACAGAACAATACAGTCTGAAATTATCACTCTCCACAGGCAGTCACACAAACAGAATGATACAATCTGAAATTATCACTCTCCGCAGAAAGTCACACAAACAGAACGACACAATCTGAAAATATCACTCTCTAACGACAGTCGCACAAACAGAACGATACAATCTCAAATTATCACTCTTTAATGACAGTCACACAAACAGAACAATACAGTCTGAAATTATCACTCTCCACAGGCAGTCACACAAACAGAATGATACAATCTGAAATTATCACTCTCCACAGAAAGTCACACAAACAGAACGACACAATCTGAAAATATCACTCTCTAACGACAGTCGCACAAACAGAACGATACAATCTCAAATTATCACTCTTTAATGACAGTCACACAAACTGAACGACACAATCTGAAAATATCACTCTCTAACGACAGTCGCACAAACAGAACGATACAATCTCAAATTATCACTCTTTAATGACAGTCACACAAACAGAACAATACAGTCTGAAATTATAACTCTCCACAGGCAGTCACACAAACAGAATGATACAATCTGAAATTATCACTCTCCACAGAAAGTCACACAAACAGAACGACACAATCTGAAAATATCACTCTCTAACGACAGTCGCACAAACAGAACGATACAATCTCAAATTATCACTCTTTAATGACAATCACACAAACAGAACAATAGAGTCTGAAATTATCACTCTCCACAGGCAGTCACACAAACCGAATGATAAAACCTGAAATTATCACTCTCCATATACAGTCACACAAACAGAACGATACAATCTGAAATTATCACTCTCCACAGACAGTCACACAGAGTGATTCAATCTGAAATTATCACCCTCCACAGACAGTCACACAAACAGAACGATACAATCTCAAATTATCACTCTTTAATGACAGTCACACAAACAGAACAATACAGTCTGAAATTATCACTCTCCACAGGCAGTCACACAAACAGAATGATACAATCTGAAATTATCACTCTCTAACGACAGTCGCACAAACAGAATGATACAATCTGAAATTATCAATCTCTAACGACAGTCGCACAAACAGAACGATACAATCTGAAATTATCTCTCCCCACAGACAGTCAGACAAACAGAACGATACAATCTGAAATTATCACTCTCCACAGAAAGTCACACAAACCGAATGATAAAACCTGAAATTATCACTCTCCACATACAGTCACACAAACAGAACGATACAATCTGAAATTATCACTCTCTAACGACAGTCGCACAAACAGAACGATACAATCTCAAATTATCACTCTTTAATGACAGTCACACAAACAGAACAATACAGTCTGAAATTATCACTCTCCACAGGCAGTCACACAAACAGAATGATACAATCTGAAATTATCACTCTCTAACGACAGTCGCACAAACAGAATGATACAATCTGAAATTATCACTCTCTAACGACAGTCGCACAAACAGAACGATACAATCTGAAATTATCTCTCCCCACAGACAGTCACACAAACTGAACGATACAATCTGAAATTATCACTCTCCACAGACAGTCACACAAACAGAGTGATTCAATCTGAAATTATCACTCTCTAACGACAGTCGCACAAACAGAACAATACAGTCTGAAATTATCACTCTCCACCGGCAGTCAAACAAACAGAACGATACAACCTGAAATTATCACTCTTTAATGACAGTCACACAAACAGAACGATACAATCTGAAATTATCACTCTCCACAGGCAGTCACACAAACAGA
The DNA here is from genome assembly GCF_048418815.1 of Hemitrygon akajei. Classification (NCBI taxonomy): domain Eukaryota; kingdom Metazoa; phylum Chordata; class Chondrichthyes; order Myliobatiformes; family Dasyatidae; genus Hemitrygon; species Hemitrygon akajei. The sequence goes on from NC_133149.1 coordinate 5,190,686, forward strand.
ATGATACAATCTGAAATTATCAATCTCCACAGACAGTCACACAAACAGAGCGATTCAATCTGAAATTATCACTCTCTAACGACAGTCGCACAAACAGAATGATACAATCTGAAATTATCACTCTTTAATGACAGTCACACAAACAGAACGACACAATCTGAAAATATCACTCTCTAACGACAGTCGCACAAACAGAACGATACAATCTCAAATTATCACTCTTTAATGACAGTCACACAAACAGAACAATACAGTCTGAAATTATCACTCTCCACAGGCAGTCACACAAACAGAATGATACAATCTGAAATTATCACTCTCCGCAGAAAGTCACACAAACAGAACGACACAATCTGAAAATATCACTCTCTAACGACAGTCGCACAAACAGAACGATACAATCTCAAATTATCACTCTTTAATGACAGTCACACAAACAGAACAATACAGTCTGAAATTATCACTCTCCACAGGCAGTCACACAAACAGAATGATACAATCTGAAATTATCACTCTCCACAGAAAGTCACACAAACAGAACGACACAATCTGAAAATATCACTCTCTAACGACAGTCGCACAAACAGAACGATACAATCTCATATTATCACTCTTTAATGACAGTCACACAAACAGAACGACACAATCTGAAAATATCACTCTCTAACGACAGTCGCACAAACAGAACGATACCATCTCAAATTATCACTCTTTAATGACAGTCACACAAACAGAACGACACAATCTGAAAATATCACTCTCTAACGACAGTCGCACAAACAGAACGATACAATCTCAAATTATCACTCTTTAATGACAATCACACAAACAGAACAATACAGTCTGAAATTATCACTCTCCACAGGCAGTCACACAAACAGAATGATACAATCTGAAATTATCACTCTCTAACGACAGTCGCACAAACAGAATGATACAATCTGAAATTATCACTCTCTAACGACAGTCGCACAAACAGAACGATACAATCTGAAATTATCACTCTTTCATGACAGTCACACAAACAGAACAATACAGTCTGAAATTATCTCTCCCCACAGACAGTCACACAAACTGAACGATACAATCTGAAATTATCACTCTCCGCAGAAAGTCACACAAACAGAACGACACAATCTGAAAATATCACTCTCTAACGACAGTCGCACAAACAGAACGATACAATCTCAAATTATCACTCTTTAATGACAGTCACACAAACAGAACAATACAGTCTGAAATTATCACTCTCCACAGGCAGTCACACAAACAGAATGATACAATCTGAAATTATCACTCTCCACAGAAAGTCACACAAACAGAACGACACAATCTGAAAATATCACTCTCTAACGACAGTCGCACAAACAGAACGATACAATCTCAAATTATCACTCTTTAATGACAGTCACACAAACAGAACGACACAATCTGAAAATATCACTCTCTAACGACAGTCGCACAAACAGAACGATACAATCACAAATTATCACTCTTTAATGACAGTCACACAAACAGAACAATACAGTCTGAAATTATCACTCTCCACAGGCAGTCACACAAACAGAATGATACAATCTGAAATTATCACTCTCTAACGACAGTCGCACAAACAGAACGATAGAATCACAAATTATCACTCTCCACAGGCAGTCACACAAACAGAATGATACAATCTGAAATTATCACTCTCTAACGACAGTCGCACAAACAGAATGATACAACCTGAAATTATCACTCTTTAATGACAGTCACACAAACAGAACAATACAGTCTGAAATTATCACTCTCCACAGGCAGTCACACAAACAGAATGATACAATCTGAAATTATCACTCTCTAACGACAGTCGCACAAACAGAACGATAGAATCACAAATTATCACTCTCCACAGGCAGTCACACAAACAGAATGATACAATCTGAAATTATCACTCTCTAACGACAGTCGCACAAACAGAACGATACAATCTGAAATTATCTCTCCCCACAGACAGTCACACAAACTGAACGATACAATCTGAAATTATCACTCTCCACAGACAGTCACACAAACAGAGTGATTCAATCTGAAATTATCACTCTCTAACGACAGTCGCACAAACAGAACAATACAGTCTGAAATTATCACTCTCCACAGGCAGTCAAACAAACAGAACGATACAACCTGAAATTATCACTCTCTAACGACAGTCGCACAAACAGAATGATACAATCTGAAATTATCACTCTTTAATGACAGTCACACAAACAGAACGACACAATCTGAAAATATCACTCTCTAACGACAGTCGCACAAACAGAACGATACAATCTCAAATTATCACTCTTTAATGACAGTCACACAAACAGAACAATACAGTCTGAAATTATCACTCTCCACAGACAGTAACACAAACAGAGCGATTCAATCTGAAATTATCACTCTCTAACGACAGTCGCACAAACAGAATGATACAATCTGAAATTATCACTCTTTAATGACAGTCACACAAACAGAACGACACAATCTGAAAATATCACTCTCTAACGACAGTCGCACAAACAGAACGATAGAATCACAAATTATCACTCTCCACAGGCAGTCACACAAACAGAATGATACAATCTGAAATTATCACTCTCTAACGACAGTCGCACAAACAGAACGATACAATCTGAAATTATCACTCTCTAACGACAGTCGCACAAACAGAACGATACAATCTGAAATTATCTCTCCCCACAGACAGTCACACAAACTGAACGATAGAATCACAAATTATCACTCTCCACAGACAGTCACACAAACAGAACGATACAACCTGAAATTATCACTCTTTAATGACAGTCACACAAACAGAACGATACAATCTGAAATTATCACACTCCACAGGCAGTCACACAAACAGAATGATACAATCTGAAATTATCACTCTCCACAGACAGTCACACAAACCGAATGATAAAACCTGAAATTATCACTCTCCACATACAGTCACACAAACAGAACGATACAATCTGAAATTATCACTCTCCACAGACAGTCACACAAACAGAGTGATTCAATCTGAAATTATCACCCTCCACAGACAGTCACACAAACAGAACGATACAATCTCAAATTATCACTCTTTAATGACAGTCACACAAACAGAACAATACAGTCTGAAATTATCACTCTCCACAGGCAGTCACACAAACAGAATGATACAATCTGAAATTATCACTCTCTAACGACAGTCGCACAAACAGAATGATACAATCTGAAATTATCACTCTCTAACGACAGTCGCACAAACAGAACGATACAATCAGAAATTATCTCTCCCCACAGACAGTCACACAAACAGAATGATACAATCTGAAGTTATCACTCTCCACAAGAAAGTCACACAAACAGAACGACACAATCTGAAAATATCACTCTCTAACGACAGTCGCACAAACAGAACGATACAATCTCAAATTATCACTCTTTAATGACAGTCACACAAACAGAACGACACAATCTGAAAATATCACTCTCTAACGACAGTCGCACAAACAGAACGATACAATCTCAAATTATCACTCTTTAATGACAGTCACACAAACAGAACAATACAGTCTGAAAATATCACTCTCCACAGGCAGTCACAAAAACAGAATGATAGAATCTGAAATTATCACTCTCCACAGAAAGTCACACAAACAGAACGACACAATCTGAAAATATCACTCTCTAACGACAGTCGCACAAACAGAACGATACAATCTCAAATGATCACTCTTTAATGACAGTCACACAAACAGAACGACACAATCTGAAAATATCACTCTCTAACGACAGTCGCACAAACAGAACGATACAATCTCAAATTATCACTCTTTAATGACAGTCACACAAACAGAACAATACAGTCTGAAATTATCACTCTCCACAGGCAGTCACACAAAGAGAATGATACAATCTGAAATTATCACTCTCTAACGACAGTCGCACAAACAGAACGATAGAATCACAAATTATCACTCTCCACAGGCAGTCACACAAACAGAATGATACAATCTGAAATTATCACTCTCTAACGACAGTCGCACAAACAGAACGATACAATCTGAAATTATCACTCTCTAACGACAGTCGCACAAACAGAACGATACAATCTGAAATTATCTCTCCCCACAGACAGTCACACAAACTGAACGATAGAATCACAAATTATCACTCTCCACAGACAGTCACACAAACAGAACGATACAACCTGAAATTATCACTCTTTAATGACAGTCACACAAACAGAACGATACAATCTGAAATTATCACACTCCACAGGCAGTCACACAAACAGAATGATACAATCTGAAATTATCACTCTCCACAGACAGTCACACAAACCGAATGATAAAACCTGAAATTATCACTCTCCACATACAGTCACACAAACAGAACGACACAATCTGAAATAATCACTCTCCACAGACAGTCACACAAACAGAGTGATTCAATCTGAAATTATCACCCTCCACAGACAGTCACACAAACAGAACAATACAATCTCAAATTATCACTCTTTAATGACAGTCACACAAACAGAACAATACAGTCTGAAATTATCACTCTCCACAGGCAGTCACACAAACAGAATGATACAATCTGAAATTATCACTCTCTAACGACAGTCGCACAAACAGAATGATACAATCTGAAATTATCAATCTCTAACGACAGTCGCACAAACAGAACGATACAATCTGAAATTATCTCTCCCCACAGACAGTCAGACAAACAGAACGATACAATCTGAAATTATCACTCTCCACAGAAAGTCACACAAACCGAATGATAAAACCTGAAATTATCACTCTCCACATACAGTCACACAAACAGAACGATACAATCTGAAATTATCACTCTCTAACGACAGTCGCACAAACAGAACGATACAATCTCAAATTATCACTCTTTAATGACAGTCACACAAACAGAACAATACAGTCTGAAATTATCACTCTCCACAGGCAGTCACACAAACAGAATGATACAATCTGAAATTATCACTCTCTAACGACAGTCGCACAAACAGAATGATACAATCTGAAATTATCACTCTCTAACGACAGTCGCACAAACAGAACGATACAATCTGAAATTATCTCTCCCCACAGACAGTCACACAAACTGAACGATACAATCTGAAATTATCACTCTTCACAGACAGTCACACAAACAGAGTGATTCAATCTGAAATTATCACTCTCTAACGACAGTCGCACAAACAGAACAATACAGTCTGAAATTATCACTCTCCACAGGCAGTCAAACAAACATAACGATACAACCTGAAATTATCACTCTTTAATGACAGTCACACAAACAGAACGATACAATCTGAAATTATCACTCTCCACAGGTAGTCACACAAACAGAATGATACAATCTGAAAGTATCACTCTCCACAGACAGTCACACAAACAGAGCGATTCAATCTGAAATTATCACTCTCTAACGACAGTCGCACAAACAGAATGATACAATCTGAAATTATCACTCTTTAATGACAGTCACACAAACAGAACGACACAATCTGAAAATATCACTCTCTAACGACAGTCGCACAAACAGAACGATACAATCTCAAATTATCACTCTTTAATGACAGTCACACAAACAGAACAATACAGTCTGAAATTATCACTCTCCACAGGCAGTCACACAAACAGAATGATACAATCTGAAATTATCACTCTCCGCAGAAAGTCACACAAACAGAACGACACAATCTGAAAATATCACTCTCTAACGACAGTCGCACAAACAGAACGATACAATCTCAAATTATCACTCTTTAATGACAGTCACACAAACAGAACAATACAGTCTGAAATTATCACTCTCCACAGGCAGTCACACAAACAGAATGATACAATCTGAAATTATCACTCTCCACAGAAAGTCACACAAACAGAACGACACAATCTGAAAATATCACTCTCTAACGACAGTCGCACAAACAGAACGATACAATCTCAAATTATCACTCTTTAATGACAGTCACACAAACTGAACGACACAATCTGAAAATATCACTCTCTAACGACAGTCGCACAAACAGAACGATACAATCTCAAATTATCACTCTTTAATGACAGTCACACAAACAGAACAATACAGTCTGAAATTATAACTCTCCACAGGCAGTCACACAAACAGAATGATACAATCTGAAATTATCACTCTCCACAGAAAGTCACACAAACAGAACGACACAATCTGAAAATATCACTCTCTAACGACAGTCGCACAAACAGAACGATACAATCTCAAATTATCACTCTTTAATGACAATCACACAAACAGAACAATAGAGTCTGAAATTATCACTCTCCACAGGCAGTCACACAAACCGAATGATAAAACCTGAAATTATCACTCTCCATATACAGTCACACAAACAGAACGATACAATCTGAAATTATCACTCTCCACAGACAGTCACACAGAGTGATTCAATCTGAAATTATCACCCTCCACAGACAGTCACACAAACAGAACGATACAATCTCAAATTATCACTCTTTAATGACAGTCACACAAACAGAACAATACAGTCTGAAATTATCACTCTCCACAGGCAGTCACACAAACAGAATGATACAATCTGAAATTATCACTCTCTAACGACAGTCGCACAAACAGAATGATACAATCTGAAATTATCAATCTCTAACGACAGTCGCACAAACAGAACGATACAATCTGAAATTATCTCTCCCCACAGACAGTCAGACAAACAGAACGATACAATCTGAAATTATCACTCTCCACAGAAAGTCACACAAACCGAATGATAAAACCTGAAATTATCACTCTCCACATACAGTCACACAAACAGAACGATACAATCTGAAATTATCACTCTCTAACGACAGTCGCACAAACAGAACGATACAATCTCAAATTATCACTCTTTAATGACAGTCACACAAACAGAACAATACAGTCTGAAATTATCACTCTCCACAGGCAGTCACACAAACAGAATGATACAATCTGAAATTATCACTCTCTAACGACAGTCGCACAAACAGAATGATACAATCTGAAATTATCACTCTCTAACGACAGTCGCACAAACAGAACGATACAATCTGAAATTATCTCTCCCCACAGACAGTCACACAAACTGAACGATACAATCTGAAATTATCACTCTCCACAGACAGTCACACAAACAGAGTGATTCAATCTGAAATTATCACTCTCTAACGACAGTCGCACAAACAGAACAATACAGTCTGAAATTATCACTCTCCACCGGCAGTCAAACAAACAGAACGATACAACCTGAAATTATCACTCTTTAATGACAGTCACACAAACAGAACGATACAATCTGAAATTATCACTCTCCACAGGCAGTCACACAAACAGAATGATACAATCTGAAATTATCAATCTCCACAGACAGTCACACAAACAGAGCGATTCAATCTGAAATTATCACTCTCTAACGACAGTCGCACAAACAGAATGATACAATCTGAAATTATCACTCTTTAATGACAGTCACACAAACAGAACGACACAATCTGAAAATATCACTCTCTAACGACAGTCGCACAAACAGAACGATACAATCTCAAATTATCACTCTTTAATGACAGTCACACAAACAGAACAATACAGTCTGAAATTATCACTCTCCACAGGCAGTCACACAAACAGAATGATACAATCTGAAATTATCACTCTCCGCAGAAAGTCACACAAACAGAACGACACAATCTGAAAATATCACTCTCTAACGACAGTCGCACAAACAGAACGATACAATCTCAAATTATCACTCTTTAATGACAGTCACACAAACAGAACAATACAGTCTGAAATTATCACTCTCCACAGGCAGTCACACAAACAGAATGATACAATCTGAAATTATCACTCTCCACAGAAAGTCACACAAACAGAACGACACAATCTGAAAATATCACTCTCTAACGACAGTCGCACAAACAGAACGATAAAATCTCATATTATCACTCTTTAATGACAGTCACACAAACAGAACGACACAATCTGAAAATATCACTCTCTAACGACAGTCGCACAAACAGAACGATACCATCTCAAATTATCACTCTTTAATGACAGTCACACAAACAGAACGACACAATCTGAAAATATCACTCTCTAACGACAGTCGCACAAACAGAACGATACAATCTCAAATTATCACTCTTTAATGACAATCACACAAACAGAACAATACAGTCTGAAATTATCACTCTCCACAGGCAGTCACACAAACAGAATGATACAATCTGAAATTATCACTCTCTAACGACAGTCGCACAAACAGAATGATACAATCTGAAATTATCACTCTCTAACGACAGTCGCACAAACAGAACGATACAATCTGAAATTATCACTCTTTTATGACAGTCACACAAACAGAACAATACAGTCTGAAATTATCTCTCCCCACAGACAGTCACACAAACTGAACGATACAATCTGAAATTATCACTCTCCGCAGAAAGTCACACAAACAGAACGACACAATCTGAAAATATCACTCTCTAACGACAGTCGCACAAACAGAACGATACAATCTCAAATTATCACTCTTTAATGACAGTCACACAAACAGAACAATACAGTCTGAAATTATCACTCTCCACAGGCAGTCACACAAACAGAATGATACAATCTGAAATTATCACTCTCCACAGAAAGTCACACAAACAGAACGACACAATCTGAAAATATCACTCTCTAACGACAGTCGCACAAACAGAACGATACAATCTCAAATTATCACTCTTTAATGACAGTCACACAAACAGAACGACACAATCTGAAAATATCACTCTCTAACGACAGTCGCACAAACAGAACGATACAATCACAAATTATCACTCTTTAATGACAGTCACACAAACAGAACAATACAGTCTGAAATTATCACTCTCCACAGGCAGTCACACAAACAGAATGATACAATCTGAAATTATCACTCTCTAACGACAGTCGCACAAACAGAACGATAGAATCACAAATTATCACTCTCCACAGGCAGTCACACAAACAGAATGATACAATCTGAAATTATCACTCTCTAACGACAGTCGCACAAACAGAATGATACAACCTGAAATTATCACTCTTTAATGACAGTCACACAAACAGAACAATACAGTCTGAAATTATCACTCTCCACAGGCAGTCACACAAACAGAATGATACAATCTGAAATTATCACTCTCTAACGACAGTCGCACAAACAGAACGATAGAATCACAAATTATCACTCTCCACAGGCAGTCACACAAACAGAATGATACAATCTGAAATTATCACTCTCTAACGACAGTCGCACAAACAGAACGATACAATCTGAAATTATCTCTCCCCACAGACAGTCACACAAACTGAACGATACAATCTGAAATTATCACTCTCCACAGACAGTCACACAAACAGAGTGATTCAATCTGAAATTATCACTCTCTAACGACAGTCGCACAAACAGAACAATACAGTCTGAAATTATCACTCTCCACAGGCAGTCAAACAAACAGAACGATACAACCTGAAATTATCACTCTCTAACGACAGTCGCACAAACAGAATGATACAATCTGAAATTATCACTCTTTAATGACAGTCACACAAACAGAACGACACAATCTGAAAATATCACTCTCTAACGACAGTCGCACAAACAGAACGATACAATCTCAAATTATCACTCTTTAATGACAGTCACACAAACTGAACAATACAGTCTGAAATTATCACTCTCCACAGGCAGTCACACAAACAGAATGATACAATCTGAAATTATCACTCTCCGCAGAAAGTCACACAAACAGAACGACACAATCTGAAAATATCACTCTCTAACGACAGTCGCACAAACAGAACGATACAATCTCAAATTATCACTCTTTAATGACAATCACACAAACAGAACAATACAGTCTGAAATTATCACTCTCCACAGGCAGTCACACAAACCGAATGATAAAACCTGAAATTATCACTCTCCACATACAGTCACACAAACAGAACGATACAATCTGAAATTATCACTCTCCACAGACAGTCACACAGAGTGATTCAATCTGAAATTATCACCCTCCACAGACAGTCACACAAACAGAACGATACAATCTCAAATTATCACTCTTTAATGACAGTCACACAAACAGAACAATACAGTCTGAAATTATCACTCTCCACAGGCAGTCACACAAACAGAATGATACAATCTGAAATTATCACTCTCTAACGACCGTAGCACAAACAGAATGATACAATCTGAAATTATCAATCTCTAACGACAGTCGCACAAACAGAACGATACAATCTGAAATTATCTCTCCCCACAGACAGTCAGACAAACAGAATGATACAATCTGAAATTATCACTCTCCACAGAAAGTCACACAAACCGAATGATAAAACCTGAAATTATCACTCTCCACATACAGTCACACAAACAGAACGATACAATCTGAAATTATCACTCTCTAACGACAGTCGCACAAACAGAATGATACAATCTGAAATTATCACTCTTTAATGACAGTCACACAAACAGAACGACACAATCTGAAAATATCACTCTCTAACGACAGTCGCACAAACAGAACGATACAATCTCAAATTATCACTCTTTAATGACAATCACACAAACAGAACAATACAGTCTGAAATTATCACTCTCCACAGGCAGTCACACAAACAGAATGATACAATCTGAAATTATCACTCTCTAACGACAGTCGCACAAACAGAATGATACAATCTGAAATTATCACTCTCTAACGACAGTCGCACAAACAGAACGATACAATCTGAAATTATCACTCTTTAATGACAGTCACACAAACAGAACAATACAGTCTGAAATTATCTCTCCCCACAGACAGTCACACAAACTGAACGATACAATCTGAAATTATCACTCTCCACAGGCAGTCACACAAACAGAATGATACAGTCTGAAATTATCACTCTCTAACGACAGTCGCACAAACAGAATGATACAATCTGAAATTATCACTCTTTAATGACAGTCGCACAAACAGAACGATAGAATCACAAATTATCACTCTCCACAGGCAGTCACACAAACAGAATGATACAATCTGAAATTATCACTCTCTAACGACAGTCGCACAAACAGAACGATACAATCTGAAATTATCTCTCCCCACAGACAGTCACACAAACTGAACGATACAATCTGAAATTATCACTCTCCACAGACAGTCACAGAAACAGAGTGATTCAATCTGAAATTATCACTCTCTAACGACAGTCGCACAAACAGAACAATACAGTCTGAAATTATCACTCTCCACAGGCAGTCAAACAAACAGAACGATACAACCTGAAATTATCACTCTTTAATGACAGTCACACAAACAGAACGATACAATCTGAAATTATCACTCTCCACAGGCAGTCACACAAACAGAATGATACAATCTGAAATTATCACTCTCCACAGACAGTCACACAAACAGAGCGATTCAATCTGAAATTATCACTCTCTAACGACAGTCGCACAAACAGAATGATACAATCTGAAATTATCACTCTTTAATGACAGTCACCAAAAAGAACGACACAATCTGAAAATATCACTCTCTAACGACAGTCGCACAAACAGAACGATACAATCTCAAATTATCACTCTTTAATGACAGTCACACAAACAGAACAACACAGTCTGAAATTATCACTCTCCACAGGCAGTCACACAAACAGAATGATAAAATCTGAAATTATCACTCTCCGCAGAAAGTCACACAAACAGAACGACACAATCTGAAAATATCACTCTCTAACGACAGTCGCACAAACAGAACGATACAATCTCAAATTATCACTCTTTAATGACAGTCACACAAACAGAACAATACAGTCTGAAATTATAACTCTCCACAGGCAGTCACACAAACAGAATGATACAATCTGAAATTATCACTCTCTAACGACAGTCGCACAAACAGAATGATACAATCTGAAATTATCACTCTCTAACGACAGTCGCACAAACAGAACGATACAATCTGAAATTATCAATCTCTAACGACAGTCGCACAAACAGAACGATACAATCTGAAATTATCTCTCCCCACAGACAGTCAGACAAACAGAATGATACAATCTGAAATTATCACTCTCCACAGAAAGTCACACAAACCGAATGATAAAACCTGAAATTATCACTCTCCACATACAGTCACACAAACAGAACGATACAATCTGAAATTATCACTCTCTAACGACAGTCGCACAAACAGAATGATACAATCTGAAATTATCACTCTTTAATGACAGTCACACAAACAGAACGACACAATCTGAAAATATCACTCTCTAACGACAGTCGCACAAACAGAACGATACAATCTCAAATTATCACTCTTTAATGACAATCACACAAACAGAACAATACAGTCTGAAATTATCACTCTCCACAGGCAGTCACACAAACAGAATGATACAATCTGAAATTATCACTCTCTAACGACAGTCGCACAAACAGAATGATACAATCTGAAATTATCACTCTCTAACGACAGTCGCACAAACAGAACGATACAATCTGAAATTATCACTCTTTAATGACAGTCACACAAACAGAACAATACAGTCTGAAATTATCTCTCCCCACAGACAGTCACACAAACTGAACGATACAATCTGAAATTATCACTCTCCGCAGAAAGTCACACAAACAGAACGACACAATCTGAAAATATCACTCTCTAACGACAGTCGCACAAACAGAACGATACAATCTCAAATTATCACTCTTTAATGACAGTCACACAAACAGAACAATACAGTCTGAAATTATCACTCTCCACAGGCAGTCACACAAACAGAATGATACAATCTGAAATTATCACTCTCCACAGAAAGTCACACAAACAGAACGACACAATCTGAAAATATCACTCTCTAACGACAGTCGCACAAACAGAACGATACAATCTCAAATTATCACTCTTTAATGACAGTCACACAAACAGAACGACACAATCTGAAAATATCACTCTCTAACGACAGTCGCACAAACAGAACGATACAATCACAAATTATCACTCTTTAATGACAGTCACACAAACTGAACAATACAGTCTGAAATTATCACTCTCCACAGGCAGTCACACAAACAGAATGATACAATCTGAAATTATCACTCTCTAACGACAGTCGCACAAACAGAACGATAGAATCACAAATTATCACTCTCCACAGGCAGTCACACAAACAGAATGATACAGTCTGAAATTATCACTCTCTAACGACAGTCGCACAAACAGAATGATACAATCTGAAATTATCACTCTTTAATGACAGTCGCACAAACAGAACGATAGAATCACAAATTATCACTCTCCACAGGCAGTCACACAAACAGAATGATACAATCTGAAATTATCACTCTCTAACGACAGTCGCACAAACAGAACGATACAATCTGAAATTATCTCTCCCCACAGACAGTCACACAAACTGAACGATACAATCTGAAATTATCACTCTCCACAGACAGTCACAGAAACAGAGTGATTCAATCTGAAATTATCACTCTCTAACGACAGTCGCACAAACAGAACAATACAGTCTGAAATTATCACTCTCCACAGGCAGTCAAACAAACAGAACGATACAACCTGAAATTATCACTCTTTAATGACAGTCACACAAACAGAACGATACAATCTGAAATTATCACTCTCCACAGGCAGTCACACAAACAGAATGATACAATCTGAAATTATCACTCTCCACAGACAGTCACACAAACAGAGCGATTCAATCTGAAATTATCACTCTCTAACGACAGTCGCACAAACAGAATGATACAATCTGAAATTATCACTCTTTAATGACAGTCACCAAAAAGAACGACACAATCTGAAAATATCACTCTCTAACGACAGTCGCACAAACAGAACGATACAATCTCAAATTATCACTCTTTAATGACAGTCACACAAACAGAACAACACAGTCTGAAATTATCACTCTCCACAGGCAGTCACACAAACAGAATGATAAAATCTGAAATTATCACTCTCCGCAGAAAGTCACACAAACAGAACGACACAATCTGAAAATATCACTCTCTAACGACAGTCGCACAAACAGAACGATACAATCTCAAATTATCACTCTTTAATGACAGTCACACAAACAGAACAATACAGTCTGAAATTATAACTCTCCACAGGCAGTCACACAAACAGAATGATACAATCTGAAATTATCACTCTCCACAGAAAGTCACACAAACAGAACGACACAATCTGAAAATATCACTCTCTAACGACAGACGCACAAACAGAACGATACAATCTCAAATTATCACTCTTTAATGACAGTCACACAAACAGAAAGACACAATCTGAAAATATCACTCTCTAACGACAGTCGCACAAACAGAACGATACAATCTCAAATTATCACTCTTTAATGACAATCACACGAACAGAACAATACAGTCTGAAATTATCACTCTCCACAGGCAGTCACACAAACCGAATGATAAAACCTGAAATTATCACTCTCCACATACAGTCACACAAACAGAACGATACAATCTGAAATTATCACTCTCCACAGACAGTCACACAGAGTGATTCAATCTGAAATTATCACCCTCCACAGACAGTCACACAAACAGAACGATACAATCTCAAATTATCACTCTTTAATGACAGTCACACAAACAGAACAATACAGTCTGAAATTATCACTCTCCACAGGCAGTCACACAAACAGAATGATACAATCTGAAATTATCACTCTCTAACGACAGTAGCACAAACAGAATGATACAATCTGAAATTATCAATCTCTAACGACAGTCGCACAAACAGAACGATACAATCTGAAATTATCTCTCCCCACAGACAGTCAGACAAACAGAACGATACAATCTGAAATTATCACTCTCCACAGAAAGTCACACAAACCGAATGATAAAACCTGAAATTATCACTCTCCACATACAGTCACACAAACAGAACGATACAATCTGAAATTATCACTCTCTAACGACAGTCGCACAAACAGAACGATACAATCTCAAATTATCACTCTTTAATGACAGTCACACAAACAGAACAATACAGTCTGAAATTATCACTCTCCACAGGCAGTCACACAAACAGAATGATACAATCTGAAATTATCACTCTCTAACGACAGTCGCACAAACAGAATGATACAATCTGAAATTATCACTCTCTAACGACAGTCGCACAAACAGAACGATACAATCTGAAATTATCTCTCCCCACAGACAGTCACACAAACTGAACGATACAATCTGAAATTATCACTCTCCACAGACAGTCACACAAACAGAGTGATTCAATCTGAAATTATCACTCTCTAACGACAGTCGCACAAACAGAATGATACAATCTGAAATTATCACTCTCCACAGAAAGTCACACAAACAGAACGACACAATCTGAAAATATCACTCTCTAACGACAGTCGCACAAAGAGAACGATACAATCTCAAATTATCACTCTTTAATGACAGTCACACAAACAGAACGACACAATCTGAAAATATCACTCTCTAACGACAGTCGCACAAACAGAACGATACAATCTCAAATTATCACTCTTTAATGACAGTCACACAAACAGAACGACACAATCTGAAAATATCTCTCTCTAACGACAGTCGCACAAACAGAACGATACAATCTGAAATTATCACTCTTTAATGACAGTCACACAAACAGAACAATACAGTCTGAAATTATCTCTCCCCACAGACAGTCACACAAACTGAACGATACAATCTGAAATTATCACTCTCCGCAGAACGTCACACAAACAGAACGACACAATCTGAAAATATCACTCATAACGACAGTCGCACAAACAGAACGATACAATCTCAAATTATCACTCTTTAATGACAGTCACACAAACAGAACAATACAGTCTGAAATTATCACTCTCCACAGGCAGTCACACAAACAGAATGATACAATCTGAAATTATCACTCTCCACAGAAAGTCACACAAACAGAACGACACAATCTGAAAATATCACTCTCTAACGACAGTCGCACAAACAGAACGATACAATCTCAAATTATCACTCTTTAATGACAGTCACACAAACAGAACGACACAATCTGAAAATATCACTCTCTAACGACAGTCGCACAAACAGAACGATGCAATCACAAATTATCACTCTTTAATGACAGTCACACAAACAGAACAATACAGTCTGAAATTATCACTCTCCACAGGCAGTCACACAAACAGAATGATACAATCTGAAATTATCACTCTCTAACGACAGTCGCACAAACAGAACGATAGAATCACAAATTATCACTCTCCACAGGCAGTCACACAAACAGAATGATACAATCTGAAATTATCACTCTCTAACGACAGTCGCACAAACAGAATGATACAATCTGAAATTATCACTCTTTAATGACAGTCACACAAACAGAACAATACAGTCTGAAATTATCACTCTCCACAGGCAGTCACACAAAGAGAATGATACAATCTGAAATTATCACTCGCTAACGACAGTCGCACAAACAGAACGATAGAATCACAAATTATCACTCTCCACAGGCAGTCACACAAACAGAATGATACAATCTGAAATTATCACACTCTAACGACAGTCGCACAAACAGAACGATACAATCTGAAATTATCACTCTCTAACGACAGTCGCACAAACAGAACGATACAATCTGAAATTATTTCTCCCCACAGACAGTCACACAAACCGAACGATAGAATCACAAATTATCACTCTCCACAGACAGTCACACAAACAGAACGATACAACCTGAAATTATCACTCTTTAATGACAGTCACACAAACAGAACGATACAATCTGAAATTATCACACTCCACAGGCAGTCACACAAACAGAATGATACAATCTGAAATTATCACTCTCTAACGACAGTCGCACAAACAGAATGATACAATCTGAAATTATCAATCTCTAACGACAGTCGCACAAACAGAACGATACAATCTGAAATTATCTCTCCCCACAGACAGTCAGACAAACAGAACGATACAATCTGAAATTATCACTCTCCACAGAAAGTCACACAAACCGAATGATAAAACCTGAAATTATCACTCTCCACATACAGTCACACAAACAGAACAATACAGTCTGAAATTATCACTCTCCACAGGCAGTCACACAAACAGAATGATACAATCTGAAATTATCACTCTCTAACGACAGTCGCACAAACAGAATGATACAATCTGAAATTATCACTCTCTAACGACAGTCGCACAAACAGAACGATACAATCTGAAATTATCTCTCCCCACAGACAGTCACACAAACTGAACGATACAATCTGAAATTATCACTCTCCACAGACAGTCCCACAAACAGAGTGATTCAATCTGAAATTATCACTCTCTAACGACAGTCGCACAAACAGAATAATACAGTCTGAAATTATCACTCTCCACAGGCAGTCAAACAAACAGAACGATACAACCTGAAATTATCACTCTTTAATGACAGTCACACAAACAGAACGATACAATCTGAAATTATCACTCTCCACAGGCAGTCACACAAACAGAATGATACAATCTGAAATTATCACTCTCCACAGACAGTCACACAAACAGAGCGATTCAATCTGAAATTATCACTCTCTAACGACAGTCGCACAAACAGAATGATACAATCTGAAATTATCACTCTTTAATGACAGACACACAAACAGAACGACACAATCTGAAAATATCACTCTCTAACGACAGCCGCACAAACAGAACGATACAATCTCAAATTATCACTCTTTAATGACAGTCACACAAACAGAACAATACAGTCTGAAATTATCACTCTCCACAGGCAGTCACACAAACAGAATGATACAATCGGAAATTATCACTCTCCACAGAAAGTCACACAAACAGAACGACACAATCTGAAAATATCACTCTCTAACGACAGTCGCACAAACAGAACGATACAATCTCAAATTATCACTCTTTAATGACAGTCACACAAACAGAACGACACAATCTGAAAATATCACTCTCTAACGACAGTCGCACAAACAGAACGATACAATCTCAAATTATCACTCTTTAATGACAGTCACACAAACAGAACAATACAGTCTGAAATTATAACTCTCCACAGGCAGTCACACAAACAGAATGATACAATCTGAAATTATCACTCTCCACAGAAAGTCACACAAACAGAACGACACAATCTGAAAATATCACTCTCTAACGACAGTCGCACAAACAGAACGATACAATCTCAAATTATCACTCTTTAATGACAGTCACACAAACAGAACGACACAATCTGAAAATATCACTCTCTAACGACAGTCGCACAAACAGAACGATACAATCTCAAATTATCACTCTTTAATGACAGTCACACAAACAGAACAATACAGTCTGAAATTATCACTCTCCACAGGCAGTCACACAAACAGAATGATACAATCTGAAATTATCACTCTCTAACGACAGTCGCACAAACAGAATGATACAATCTGAAATTATCACTCTCTAACGACAGTCGCACAAACAGAACGATACAATCTGAAATTATCTCTCCCCACAGACAGTCACACAAACTGAACGATACAATCTGAAATTATCACTCTCCGCAGAAAGTCACACAAACAGAACGACACGATCTGAAAATATCACTCTCTAACGACAGTCGCACAAACAGAACGATACAATCTCAAATTATCACTCTTTAATGACAGTCACACAAACAGAACAATACAGTCTGAAATTATCACTCTCCACAGGCAGTCACACAAACAGAATGATACAATCTGAAATTATCACTCTCCACAGAAAGTCACACAAACAGAACGACACAATCTGAAAATATCACTCTCTAACGACAGTCGCACAAACAGAACGATAGAATCTCAAATTATCACTCTTTAATGACAGTCACACAAACAGAACGACACAATCTGAAAATATCACTCTCTAACGACAGTCGCACAAACAGAACGATACAATCTCAAATTATCACTCTTTAATGACAGTCACACAAACAGAACGACACAATCTGAAAATATCACTCTCTAACGACAGTCGCACAAACAGAACGATACAATCTGAAATTATCACTCTCCACAGAAAGTCACACAAACCGAATGATAAAACCTGAAATTATCACTCTCCACATACAGTCACACAAACAGAACGATACAATCTGAAATTATCACTCTCCACAGACAGTCACACAAACAGAGAGATTCAATCTGAAATTATCACTCTCTAACGACAGCCGCACAAACAGAACGATAGAATCTCAAATTATCACTCTTTAATGACAGTCACACAAACAGAACGATACAATCTGAAATTATCACTCTCTAACGACAGTCGCACAAACAGAACGATACAATCTCAAATTATCACTCTTTAATGACAGTCACACAAACAGAACAATACAGTCTGAAATTATCACTCTCCACAGGCAGTCACACAAACAGAATGATACCATCTGAAATTATCACTCTCCACAGAAAGTCACACAAACAGAACGACACAATCTGAAAATATCACACTCTAACGACAGTCGCACAAACAGAACGATAGAATCTCAAATTATCACTCTTTAATGACAGTCACACAAACAGAACGACACAATCTGAAAATATCACTCTCTAACGACAGTCGCACAAACAGAACGATACAATCTCAAATTATCACTCTTTAATGACAGTCACACAAACAGAACGACACAATCTGAAAATATCACTCTCTAACGACAGTCGCACAAACAGAACGATACAATCACAAATTATCACTCTCCACAGGCAGTCACACAAACAGAATGATACAGTCTGAAATTATCACTCTCTAACGACAGTCGCACAAACAGAACGATAGAATCACAAATTATCACTCTCCACAGGCAGTCACACAAACAGAATGATACAATCTGAAATTATCACTCTCTAACGACAGTCGCACAAACAGAATGATACAATCTGAAATTATCACTCGCTAACATTCGCACAAGCAGAACGATACAATCTGAAATTGTTATGCTCCACAGACAGTCACAGAAACAGAACGATACAGTCTGAAATTATCACTCTCCACAGACAGTCATACAAACAGTACAATACAATCTGAAATTATCACTCTCCAGAGACAGTCACACTAACAGAAAGATACAATCTGAAATTATCATTCTCTACAGACAGTCACACAAACAGAACGACACAATCTGAAAATATCACTCTCTAACGACAGTCGCAGAAACAGAACGATGCAATCTCAAATTATCACTCTTTAATGACAGTCACACAAACAGAACAATACAGTCTGAAATTATCACTCTCCACAGGCAGTCACACAAACAGAATGATACAATCTGAAATTATCACTCTCTAACGACAGTCGCACAAACAGAATGATACAATCTGAAATTATCACTCTCTAACGACAGTCGCACAAACAGAACGATACAATCTGAAATTATCACTCTCCACAGAAAGTCACACAAACCGAATGGTAAAACCTGAAATTATCACTCTCCACATACAGTCACACAAACAGAACGATACAACCTGAAATTATCACTCTTTAATGACAGTCACACAAACAGAACGATACAATCTGAAATTATCACACTCCACAGGCAGTCACACAAACAGAATGATACAATCTGAAATTATCACTCTCCACAGTCACACAAACAGAGCGATTCAATCTGAAATTATAACTCTCTAACGACAGTCGCACAAACATAACGATACAATCTCAAATTATCACTCTCCACAGACAGTCACACAAACAGAATGATACAATCTGAAATTATCACTCTCTAACATTCGCACAAACAGAACGATACAATCTGAAATTGTTATGCTCCACAGACAGTCACAGAAACAGAACGATACAGTCTGAAATTATCACTCTCCACAGACAGTCATACAAACAGTACAATACAATCTGAAATTATCACTCTCCAGAGACAGTCACACTAACAAAGATACAATCTGAAATTATCATTCTCTACAGACAGTCACACAAACAGAAAGATACAATCTGAAATTATCACTCTCCACAGACAGTCACACAAACTGAACGATAGAATCACAAATTATCACTCTCCACAGACAGTCACACAAACAGAACGATACAACCTGAAATTATCACTCTTTAATGACAGTCACACAAACAGAACGATACAATCTGAAATTATCACACTCCACAGGTATCACACAAACAGAATGATACAATCTGAAATTATCACTCTCCACAGACAGTCACACAAACCGAATGATAAAACCTGAAATTATCACTCTCCACATACAGTCACACAAACAGAACGATACAATCTGAAATTATCACTCTCCACAGACAGTCACACAAACAGAGTGATTCAATCTGAAATTATCACCCTCCACAGACAGTCACACAAACAGAACGATACAATCTCAAATTATCAGTCTTTAATGACAGTCACACAAACAGAACAATACAGTCTGAAATTATCACTCTGCACAGGCAGTCACACAAACAGAATGATACAATCTGAAATTATCACTCTCTAACGACAGTCGCACAAACAGAATGATACAATCTGAAATTATCACTCTTTAATGACAGTCACACAAACTGAACGACACAATCTGAAAATATCACTCTCTAACGACAGTCGCTCAAACAGAACGATACAATCTCAAATTATCACTCTTTAATGACAGTCACACAAACAGAACAATACAGTCTGAAATTATCACTCTCCACAGGCAGTCACACAAACAGAATGATACAATCTGAAATTATCACTCTCCACAGAAAGTCACACAAACAGAACGACACAATCTGAAAATATCACTCTCTAACGACAGTCGCACAAACAGAACGATACAATCTCAAATTATCACTCTTTAATGACAGTCACACAAACAGAACGACACAATCTGAAAATATCACTCTCTAACGACAGTCGCACAAACAGAACGATGCAATCTCAAATTATCACTCTTTAATGACAGTCACACAAACAGAACAATACAGTCTGAAATTATCACTCTCCACAGGCAGTCACACAAACAGAATGATACAATCTGAAATTATCACTCTCTAACGACAGTCGCACAAACAGAATGATACAATCTGAAATTATCACTCTCTAACGACAGTCGCACAAACAGAACGATACAATCTGAAATTATCACTCTCCGCAGAAAGTCACACAAACAGAACGACACGATCTGAAAATATCACTCTCTAACGACAGTCGCACAAACAGAACGATACAATCTCAAATTATCACTCTTTAATGACAGTCGCACAAACAGAACAATACAGTCTGAAATTATCACTCTCCACAGGCAGTCACACAAACAGAATGATACAATCTGAAATTATCACTCTCCACAGAAAGTCACACAAACAGAACGACACAATCTGAAAATATCACTCTCTAACGACAGTCGCACAAACAGAACGATAGAATCTCAAATTATCACTCTTTAATGACAGTCACACAAACAGAACGACACAATCTGAAAATATCACTCTCTAACGACAGTCGCACAAACAGAACGATACAATCTCAAATTATCACTCTTTAATGACAGTCACACAAACAGAACGACACAATCTGAAAATATCACTCTCTAACGACAGTCGCACAAACAGAACGATACAATCTGAAATTATCACTCTCCACAGAAAGTCACACAAACCGAATGATAAAACCTGAAATTATCACTCTCCACATACAGTCACACAAACAGAACGATACAATCTGAAATTATCACTCTCCACAGACAGTCACACAAACAGAGAGATTCAATCTGAAATTATCACTCTCTAACGACAGCCGCACAAACAGAACGATAGAATCTCAAATTATCACTCTTTAATGACAGTCACACAAACAGAACGATACAATCTGAAATTATCACTCTCTAACGACAGTCGCACAAACAGAACGATACAATCTCAAATTATCACTCTTTAATGACAGTCACACAAACAGAACAATACAGTCTGAAATTATCACTCTCCACAGGCAGTCACACAAACAGAATGATACCATCTGAAATTATCACTCTCCACAGAAAGTCACACAAACAGAACGACACAATCTGAAAATATCACACTCTAACGACAGTCGCACAAACAGAACGATAGAATCTCAAATTATCACTCTTTAATGACAGTCACACAAACAGAACGACACAATCTGAAAATATCACACTCTAACGACAGTCGCACAAACAGAATGATACAATCTGAAATTATCACTCTTTAATGACAGTCACACAAACTAAACGACACAATCTGAAAATATCACTCTCTAACGACAGTCGCTCAAACAGAACGATACAATCTCAAATTATCACTCTTTAATGACAGTCACACAAACAGAACAATACAGTCTGAAATTATCACTCTCCACAGGCAGTCACACAAACAGAATGATACAATCTGAAATTATCACTCTCCACAGAAAGTCACACAAACAGAACGACACAATCTGAAAATATCACTCTCTAACGACAGTCGCACAAACAGAACGATACAATCTCAAATTATCACTCTTTAATGACAGTCACACAAACAGAACGACACAATCTGAAAATATCACTCTCTAACGACAGTCGCACAAACAGAACGATACAATCTCAAATTATCACTCTTTAATGACAGTCACACAAACAGAACAATACAGTCTGAAATTATCACTCTCCACAGGCAGTCACACAAACAGAATGATACAATCTGAAATTATCACTCTCTAACGACAGTCGCACAAACAGAATGATACAATCTGAAATTATCACTCTCTAACGACAGTCGCACAAACAGAACGATACAATCTGAAATTATCTCTCCCCACAGACAGTCACACAAACTGAACGATACAATCTGAAATTATCACTCTCCGCAGAAAGTCACACAAACAGAACGACACGATCTGAAAATATCACTCTCTAACGACAGTCGCACAAACAGAACGATACAATCTCAAATTATCACTCTTTAATGACAGTCACACAAACAGAACAATACAGTCTGAAATTATCACTCTCCACAGGCAGTCACACAAACAGAATGATACAATCTGAAATTATCACTCTCCACAGAAAGTCACACAAACAGAACGACACAATCTGAAAATATCACTTTCTAACGACAGTCGCACAAACAGAACGATAGAATCTCAAATTATCACTCTTTAATGACAGTCACACAAACAGAACGACACAATCTGAAAATATCACTCTCTAACGACAGTCGCACAAACAGAACGATACAATCTCAAATTATCACTCTTTAATGACAGTCACACAAACAGAACGACACAATCTGAAAATATCACTCTCTAACGACAGTCGCACAAACAGAACGATACAATCTGAAATTATCACTCTCCACAGAAAGTCACACAAACCGAATGATAAAACCTGAAATTATCACTCTCCACATACAGTCACACAAACAGAACGATACAATCTGAAATTATCACTCTCCACAGACAGTCACACAAACAGAGAGATTCAATCTGAAATTATCACTCTCTAACGACAGCCGCACAAACAGAACGATAGAATCTCAAATTATCACTCTTTAATGACAGTCACACAAACAGAACGATACAATCTGAAATTATCACTCTCTAACGACAGTCGCACAAACAGAACGATACAATCTCAAATTATCACTCTTTAATGACAGTCACACAAACAGAACAATACAGTCTGAAATTATCACTCTCCACAGGCAGTCACACAAACAGAATGATACCATCTGAAATTATCACTCTCCACAGAAAGTCACACAAACAGAACGACACAATCTGAAAATATCACACTCTAACGACAGTCGCACAAACAGAACGATAGAATCTCAAATTATCACTCTTTAATGACAGTCACACAAACAGAACGACACAATCTGAAAATATCACTCTCTAACGACAGTCGCACAAACAGAACGATACAATCTCAAATTATCACTCTTTAATTAATGTCACACAAACAGAACGACACAATCTGAAAATATCACTCTCTAACGACAGTCGCACAAACAGAACGATACAATCACAAATTATCACTCTCCACAGGCAGTCACACAAACAGAATGATACAGTCTGAAATTATCACTCTCTAACGACAGTCGCACAAACAGAACGATAGAATCACAAATTATCACTCTCCACAGGCAGTCACACAAACAGAATGATACAATCTGAAATTATCACTCTCTAACGACAGTCGCACAAACAGAATGATACAATCTGAAATTATCACTCGCTAACATTCGCACAAGCAGAACGATACAATCTGAAATTGTTATGCTCCACAGACAGTCACAGAAACAGAACGATACAGTCTGAAATTATCACTCTCCACAGACAGTCATACAAACAGTACAATACAATCTGAAATTATCACTCTCCAGAGACAGTCACACTAACAGAAAGATACAATCTGAAATTATCATTCTCTACAGACAGTCACACAAACAGAACGACACAATCTGAAAATATCACTCTCTAACGACAGTCGCAGAAACAGAACGATGCAATCTCAAATTATCACTCTTTAATGACAGTCACACAAACAGAACAATACAGTCTGAAATTATCACTCTCCACAGGCAGTCACACAAACAGAATGATACAATCTGAAATTATCACTCTCTAACGACAGTCGCACAAACAGAATGATACAATCTGAAATTATCACTCTCTAACGACAGTCGCACAAACAGAACGATACAATCTGAAATTATCACTCTCCACAGAAAGTCACACAAACCGAATGGTAAAACCTGAAATTATCACTCTCCACATACAGTCACACAAACAGAACGATACAACCTGAAATTATCACTCTTTAATGACAGTCACACAAACAGAACGATACAATCTGAAATTATCACACTCCACAGGCAGTCACACAAACAGAATGATACAATCTGAAATTATCACTCTCCACAGACAGTCACACAAACAGAGCGATTCAATCTGAAATTATAACTCTCTAACGACAGTCGCACAAACAGAACGATACAATCTCAAATTATCACTCTCCACAGACAGTCACACAAACAGAATGATACAATCTGAAATTATCACTCTCTAACATTCGCACAAACAGAACGATACAATCTGAAATTGTTATGCTCCACAGACAGTCACAGAAACAGAACGATACAGTCTGAAATTATCACTCTCCACAGACAGTCATAGAAACAGTACAATACAATCTGAAATTATCACTCTCCAGAGACAGTCACACTAACAAAGATACAATCTGAAATTATCATTCTCTACAGACAGTCACACAAACAGAAAGATACAATCTGAAATTATCACTCTCCACAGACAGTCACACAAACTGAACGATAGAATCACAAATTATCACTCTCCACAGACAGTCACACAAACAGAACGATACAACCTGAAATTATCACTCTTTAATGACAGTCACACAAACAGAACGATACAATCTGAAATTATCACACTCCACAGGTATCACACAAACAGAATGATACAATCTGAAATTATCACTCTCCACAGACAGTCACACAAACCGAATGATAAAACCTGAAATTATCACTCTCCACATACAGTCACACAAACAGAACGATACAATCTGAAATTATCACTCTCCACAGACAGTCACACAAACAGAGTGATTCAATCTGAAATTATCACCCTCCACAGACAGTCACACAAACAGAACGATACAATCTCAAATTATCAGTCTTTAATGACAGTCACACAAACAGAACAATACAGTCTGAAATTATCACTCTGCACAGGCAGTCACACAAACAGAATGATACAATCTGAAATTATCACTCTCTAACGACAGTCGCACAAACAGAATGATACAATCTGAAATTATCACTCTTTAATGACAGTCACACAAACTGAACGACACAATCTGAAAATATCACTCTCTAACGACAGTCGCTCAAACAGAACGATACAATCTCAAATTATCACTCTTTAATGACAGTCACACAAACAGAACAATACAGTCTGAAATTATCACTCTCCACAGGCAGTCACACAAACAGAATGATACAATCTGAAATTATCACTCTCCACAGAAAGTCACACAAACAGAACGACACAATCTGAAAATATCACTCTCTAACGACAGTCGCACAAACAGAACGATACAATCTCAAATTATCACTCTTTAATGACAGTCACACAAACAGAACGACACAATCTGAAAATATCACTCTCTAACGACAGTCGCACAAACAGAACGATACAATCTCAAATTATCACTCTTTAATGACAGTCACACAAACAGAACAATACAGTCTGAAATTATCACTCTCCACAGGCAGTCACACAAACAGAATGATACAATCTGAAATTATCACTCTCCGCAGAAAGTCACACAAACAGAACGACACAATCTGAAAATATCACTCTCTAACGACAGTCGCACAAACAGAACGATACAATCTCAAATTATTACTCTTTAATGACAGTCACACAAACAGAACAATACAGTCTGAAATTATCACTCTCCACAGGCAGTCACACAAACAGAATGATACAATCTGAAATTATCACTCTCTAACGACAGTCGCACAAACAGAATGATACAATCTGAAATTATCAATCTCTAACGACAGTCGCACAAACAGAACGATACAATCTGAAATTATCACTCTCCACAGACAGTCACACAAACAGAACGATACAACCTGAAATTATCACTCTTTAATGACAGTCACACAAACAGAACGATACAATCTGAAATTATCACACTCCACAGGCAGTCACACAAACAGAATGATACAATCTGATATTATCACTCTCCACAGACAGTCACACAAACAGAGCGATTCAATCTGAAATTATCACTCTCTAACGACAGTCGCACAAACAGAATGATACAATCTGAAATTATCACTCTTTAATGACAGTCACACAAACAGAACGACACAATCTGGAAATATCACTCTCTAACGACAGTCGCACAAACAGAACGATACAATCTCAAATTATCACTCTTTAATGACAGTCACACAAACAGAACAATACAGTCTGAAATTATCTCTCTCCACAGGCAGTCACACAAACAGAATGATACAATCTGAAATTATCACTCTCCGCAGAAAGTCACACAAACAGAACGACACAATCTGAAAATATCACTCTCTAACGACAGTCGCACAAACAGAACGATACAATCTCAAATTATCACTCTTTAATGACAGTCACACAAACAGAACAATACAGTCTGAAATTATCACTCTCCACAGGCAGTCACACAAACAGAATGATACAATCTGAAATTATCACTCTCTAACGACAGTCGCACAAACAGAATGATACAATCTGAAATTATCACTCTCTAACGACAGTCGCACAAACAGAATGGTACAATCTGAAATTATCACTCTCTAACGACAGTCGCACAAACAGAATGATACAATCTGAAATTATCACTCTCTAACGACAGTCGCACAAACAGAACGATACAATCTGAAATTATCTCTCCCCACACAGTCACACAAACTGAACGATACAATCTGAAATTATCACTCTCCACAGACAGTCACACAAACAGAGTGATTCAATCTGAAATTATCACTCTCTAAAGACAGTCGCACAAACAGAACGATAGAATCACAAATTATCACTCTCCACAGGCAGTCACACAAACAGAATGATAAAATCTGAAATTATCACTCTCTAACGACAGTCGCACAAACAGAATGATACAATCTGAAATTATCACTCTCTAACGACAGTCGCACAAACAGAACGATACAATCTGAAATTATCTCTCCCCACAGACAGTCACACAAACAGAATGATACAATCTGAAATTATCGCTCTCCACAGAAAGTCACACAAACAGAACGACACAATCTGAAAATATCACTCTCTAACGACAGTCGCACAAACAGAACGATACAATCTCAAATTATCACTCTTTAATGACAGTCACACAAACAGAACGACACAATCTGAAAATATCACTCTCTAACGACAGTCGCACAAACAGAATGATACAATCTCAAATTATCACTCTTTAATGACAGTCACACAAACAGAACAATACAGTCTGAAATTATCACTCTCCACAGGCAGTCACACAAACAGAATGATACAATCTGAAATTATCACTCTCTAACGACAGTCGCACAAACAGAATGATACAATCTGAAATTATCACTCTCTAACGACAGTCGCACAAACAGAACGATACAATCTGAAATTATCTCTCCCCACAGACAGTCACACAAACTGAACGATACAATCTGAAATTATCACTCTCCGCAGAAAGTCACACAAACAGAACGACACGATCTGAAAATATCACTCTCTAACGACAGTCGCACAAACAGAACGATACAATCTCAAATTATCACTCTTTAATGACAGTCACACAAACAGAACAATACAGTCTGAAATTATCACTCTCCACAGGCAGTCACACAAACAGAATGATACAATCTGAAATTATCACTCTCCACAGAAAGTCACACAAACAGAACGACACAATCTGAAAATATCACTCTCTAACGACATTCGCACTAACAGAACGATACAATCTCAAATTATCACTCTTTAATGACAGTCACACAAACAGAACGACACAATCTGAAAATATCACTCTCTAACGACAGTCGCACAAACAGAACGATACAATCTCAAATTATCACTCTTTAATGACAGTCACACAAACAGAACAATACAGTCTGAAATTATCACTCTCCACAGGCAGTCACACAAACAGAATGATACAATCTGAAATTATCACTCTCCACAGAAAGTCACACAGACAGAACGACACAATCTGAAAATATCACTCTCTAACGACAGTCGCACAAACAGAACGATAGAATCTCAAATTATCACTCTTTAATGACAGTCACACAAACAGAACGACACAATCTGAAAATATCACTCTCTAACGACAGTCGCACAAACAGAACGATACAATCTCAAATTATCACTGTTTAATGACAGTCACACAAACAGAACGACACAATCTGAAAATATCACTCTCTAACGACAGTCGCACAAACAGAACGATACAATCTGAAATTATCACTCTCCACAGAAAGTCACACAAACCGAATGATAAAACCTGAAATTATCACTCTCCACATACAGTCACACAAACAGAACGATACAATCTGAAATTATCACTCTCCACAGACAGTCACACAAACAGAGAGATTCAATCTGAAATTATCACTCTCTAACGACAGCCGCACAAACAGAACGATAGAATCTCAAATTATCACTCTTTAATGACAGTCACACAAACAGAACGATACAATCTGAAATTATCACTCTCTAACGACAGTCGCACAAACAGAACGATACAATCTCAAATTATCACTCTTTAATGACAGTCACACAAACAGAACAATACAGTCTGAAATTATCACTCTCCACAGGCAGTCACACAAACAGAATGATACAATCTGAAATTATCACTCTCCACAGAAAGTCACACAAACAGAACGACACAATCTGAAAATATCACACTCTAACGACAGTCGCACAAACAGAACGATAGAATCTGAAATTATCACTCTTTAATGACAGTCACACAAACAGAACGACACAATCTGAAAATATCACTCTCTAACGACAGTCGCACAAACAGAACGATACAATCTCAAATTATCACTCTTTAATGACAGTCACACAAACAGAACGACACAATCTTAAAATATCACTCTCTAACGACAGTCGCACAAACAGAACGATACAATCACAAATTATCACTCTTTAATGACAGTCACACAAACAGAACAATACAGTCTGAAATTATCACTCTCTAACGACAGTCGCACAAACAGAACGATAGAATCACAAATTATCACTCTCCACAGGCAGTCACACAAACAGAATGATACAATCTGAAATTATCACTCTCTAACGACAGTCGCACAAACAGAACGATAGAATCACAAATTATCACTCTCCACAGGCAGTCACACAAACAGAATGATACAATCTGAAATTATCACTCTCTAACGACAGTCGCACAAACAGAATGATACAATCTGAAATTATCACTCGCTAACATTCGCACAAGCAGAACGATACAATCTGAAATTATTATGCTCCACAGACAGTCACAGAAACAGAACGATACAGTCTGAAATTATCACTCTCCACAGACAGTCATACAAACAGTACAATACAATCTGAAATTATCACTCTCCAGAGACAGTCACACTAACAGAAAGATACAATCTGAAATTATCATTCTCTACAGACAGTCACACAAACAGAACGACACAATCTGAAAATATCACTCTCTAACGACAGTCGCACAAACAGAACGATACAATCTGAAATTATCACTCTCCACAGAAAGTCACACAAACCGAATGGTAAAACCTGAAATTATCACTCTCCAAATACAGTCACACAAACAGAACGATACAACCTGAAATTATCACTCTTTAATGACAGTCACACAAACAGAACGATACAATCTGAAATTATCACACTCCACAGGCAGTCACACAAACAGAATGATACAATCTGAAATTATCACTCTCCACAGACAGTCACACAAACAGAGCGATTCAATCTGAAATTATAACTCTCTAACGACAGTCGCACAAACAGAACGATACAATCTCAAATTATCACTCTCCACAGACAGTCACACAAACAGAATGATACAATCTGAAATTATCACTCTCTAACATTCGCACAAACAGAACGATACAATCTGAAATTGTTATGCTCCACAGACAGTCACAGAAACAGAACGATACAGTCTGAAATTATCACTCTCCACAGACAGTCATACAAACAGTACAATACAATCTGAAATTATCACTCTCCAGAGACAGTCACACTAACAAAGATACAATCTGAAATTATCATTCTCTACAGACAGTCACACAAACAGAAAGATACAATCTGAAATTATCACTCTCCACAGACAGTCACACAAACTGAACGATAGAATCACAAATTATCACTCTCCACAGACAGTCACACAAACAGAACGATACAACCTGAAATTATCACTCTTTAATGACAGTCACACAAACAGAACGATACAATCTGAAATTATCACACTCCACAGGTATCACACAAACAGAATGATACAATCTGAAATTATCACTCTCCACAGACAGTCACACAAACCGAATGATAAAACCTGAAATTATCACTCTCCACATACAGTCACACAAACAGAACGATACAATCTGAAATTATCACTCTCCACAGACAGTCACACAAACAGAGTGATTCAATCTGAAATTATCACCCTCCACAGACAGTCACACAAACAGAACGATACAATCTCAAATTATCAGTCTTTAATGACAGTCACACAAACAGAACAATACAGTCTGAAATTATCACTCTGCACAGGCAGTCACACAAACAGAATGATACAATCTGAAATTATCACTCTCTAACGACAGTCGCACAAACAGAATGATACAATCTGAAATTATCACTCTTTAATGACAGTCACACAAACTGAACGACACAATCTGAAAATATCACTCTCTAACGACAGTCGCTCAAACAGAACGATACAATCTCAAATTATCACTCTTTAATGACAGTCACACAAACAGAACAATACAGTCTGAAATTATCACTCTCCACAGGCAGTCACACAAACAGAATGATACAATCTGAAATTATCACTCTCCACAGAAAGTCACACAAACAGAACGACACAATCTGAAAATATCACTCTCTAACGACAGTCGCACAAACAGAACGATACAATCTCAAATTATCACTCTTTAATGACAGTCACACAAACAGAACGACACAATCTGAAAATATCACTCTCTAACGACAGTCGCACAAACAGAACGATACAATCTCAAATTATCACTTTTTAATGACAGTCACACAAACAGAACAATACAGTCTGAAATTATCACTCTCCACAGGCAGTCACACAAACAGAATGATACAATCTGAAATTATCACTCTCCGCAGAAAGTCACACAAACAGAACGACACAATCTGAAAATATCACTCTCTAACGACAGTCGCACAAACAGAACGATACAATCTCAAATTATCACTCTTTAATGACAGTCACACAAACAGAACAATACAGTCTGAAATTATCACTCTCCACAGGCAGTCACACAAACAGAATGATACAATCTGAAATTATCACTCTCTAACGACAGTCGCACAAACAGAATGATACAATCTGAAATTATCAATCTCTAACGACAGTCGCACAAACAGAACGATACAATCTGAAATTATCACTCTCCACAGACAGTCACACAAACAGAACGATACAACCTGAAATTATCACTCTTTAATGACAGTCACACAAACAGAACGATACAATCTGAAATTATCACACTCCACAGGCAGTCACACAAACAGAATGATACAATCTGATATTATCACTCTCCACAGACAGTCACACAAACAGAGCGATTCAATCTGAAATTATCACTCTCTAACGACAGTCGCACAAACAGAATGATACAATCTGAAATTATCACTCTTTAATGACAGTCACACAAACAGAACGACACAATCTGGAAATATCACTCTCTAACGACAGTCGCACAAACAGAACGATACAATCTCAAATTATCACTCTTTAATGACAGTCACACAAACAGAATGATACAATCTGAAATTATCACTCTCCGCAGAAAGTCACACAAACAGAACGACACAATCTGAAAATATCACTCTCTAACGACAGTCGCATAAACAGAACGATACAATCTCAAATTATCACTCTTTAATGACAGTCACACAAACAGAACGACACAATCTGAAAATATCACTCTCTAACGACAGTCGCACAAACAGAACGATACAATCTCAAATTATCACTCTTTAATGACAGTCACACAAACAGAACAATACAGTCTGAAATTATCACTCTCCACAGGCAGTCACACAAACAGAATGATACAATCTGAAATTATCACTCTCTAACGACAGTCGCACAAACAGAATGATACAATCTGAAATTATCACTCTCTAACGACAGTCGCACAAACAGAACGATACAATCTGAAATTATCTCTCCCCACACAGTCACACAAACTGAACGATACAATCTGAAATTATCACTCTCCACAGACAGTCACACAAACAGAGTGATTCAATCTGAAATTATCACTCTCTAAAGACAGTCGCACAAACAGAACGATAGAATCACAAATTATCACTCTCCACAGGCAGTCACACAAACAGAATGATAAAATCTGAAATTATCACTCTCTAACGACAGTCGCACAAACAGAATGATACAATCTGAAATTATCACTCTCTAACGACAGTCGCACAAACAGAACGATACAATCTGAAATTACCTCTCCCCACAGACAGTCGCACAAACAGAACGATACAATCTCAAATTATCACTCTTTAATGACAGTCACACAAACAGAACAATACAGTCTGAAATTATCACTCTCCACAGGCAGTCACACAAACAGAATGATACAATCTGAAATTATCACTCTCTAACGACAGTCGCACAAACAGAATGATACAATCTGAAATTATCAATCTCTAACGACAGTCGCACAAACAGAACGATACAATCTGAAATTATCACTCTCCACAGACAGTCACACAAACAGAACGATACAACCTGAAATTATCACTCTTTAATGACAGTCACACAAACAGAACGATACAATCTGAAATTATCACACTCCACAGGCAGTCACACAAACAGAATGATACAATCTGATATTATCACTCTCCACAGACAGTCACACAAACAGAGCGATTCAATCTGAAATTATCACTCTCTAACGACAGTCGCACAAACAGAATGATACAATCTGAAATTATCACTCTTTAATGACAGTCACACAAACAGAACGACACAATCTGGAAATATCACTCTCTAACGACTGTCGCACAAACAGAACGATACAATCTCAAATTATCACACTTTAATGACAGTCACACAAACAGAACAATACAGTCTGAAATTATCTCTCTCCACAGGCAGTCACACAAACAGAATGATACAATCTGAAATTATCACTCTCCGCAGAAAGTCACACAAACAGAACGACACAATCTGAAAATATCACTCTCTAACGACAGTCGCACAAACAGAACGATACAATCTCAAATTATCACTCTTTAATGACAGTCACACAAACAGAACAATACAGTCTGAAATTATCACTCTCCACAGGCAGTCACACAAACAGAATGATACAATCTGAAATTATCACTCTCCACAGAAAGTCACACAAACAGAACGACACAATCTGAAAATATCACACTCTAACGACAGTCGCACAAACAGAACGATAGAATCTCAAATTATCACTCTTTAATGACAGTCACACAAACA
Organism: Hemitrygon akajei; assembly: GCF_048418815.1. Taxonomy (NCBI): domain Eukaryota; kingdom Metazoa; phylum Chordata; class Chondrichthyes; order Myliobatiformes; family Dasyatidae; genus Hemitrygon; species Hemitrygon akajei. The sequence goes on from NC_133149.1 coordinate 5,226,062, forward strand.
GAACGACACAATCTGAAAATATCACTCTCTAACGACAGTCGCACAAACAGAACGATACAATCTCAAATTATCACTCTTTAATGACAGTCACACAAACAGAACAATACAGTCTGAAATTATCACTCTCCACAGGCAGTCACACAAACAGAATGATACAATCTGAAATTATCACTCTCTAACGACAGTCGCACAAACAGAATGATACAATCTGAAATTATCACTCTCTAACGACAGTCGCACAAACAGAACGATACAATCTGAAATTATCTCTCCCCACACAGTCACACAAACTGAACGATACAATCTGAAATTATCACTCTCCACAGACAGTCACACAAACAGAGTGATTCAATCTGAAATTATCACTCTCTAAAGACAGTCGCACAAACAGAACGATAGAATCACAAATTATCACTCTCCACAGGCAGTCACACAAACAGAATGATAAAATCTGAAATTATCACTCTCTAACGACAGTCGCACAAACAGAATGATACAATCTGAAATTATCACTCTCTAACGACAGTCGCACAAACAGAACGATACAATCTGAAATTATCTCTCCCCACAGACAGTCACACAAACAGAATGATACAATCTGAAATTATCGCTCTCCACAGAAAGTCACACAAACAGAACGACACAATCTGAAAATATCACTCTCTAACGACAGTCGCACAAACAGAACGATACAATCTCAAATTATCACTCTTTAATGACAGTCACACAAACAGAACGACACAATCTGAAAATATCACTCTCTAACGACAGTCGCACAAACAGAATGATACAATCTCAAATTATCACTCTTTAATGACAGTCACACAAACAGAACAATACAGTCTGAAATTATCACTCTCCACAGGCAGTCACACAAACAGAATGATACAATCTGAAATTATCACTCTCTAACGACAGTCGCACAAACAGAATGATACAATCTGAAATTATCACTCTCTAACGACAGTCGCACAAACAGAACGATACAATCTGAAATTATCTCTCCCCACAGACAGTCACACAAACTGAACGATACAATCTGAAATTATCACTCTCCGCAGAAAGTCACACAAACAGAACGACACGATCTGAAAATATCACTCTCTAACGACAGTCGCACAAACAGAACGATACAATCTCAAATTATCACTCTTTAATGACAGTCACACAAACAGAACAATACAGTCTGAAATTATCACTCTCCACAGGCAGTCACACAAACAGAATGATACAATCTGAAATTATCACTCTCCACAGAAAGTCACACAAACAGAACGACACAATCTGAAAATATCACTCTCTAACGACAGTCGCACTAACAGAACGATACAATCTCAAATTATCACTCTTTAATGACAGTCACACAAACAGAACGACACAATCTGAAAATATCACTCTCTAACGACAGTCGCACAAACAGAACGATACAATCTCAAATTATCACTCTTTAATGACAGTCACACAAACAGAACAATACAGTCTGAAATTATCACTCTCCACAGGCAGTCACACAAACAGAATGATACAATCTGAAATTATCACTCTCCACAGAAAGTCACACAGACAGAACGACACAATCTGAAAATATCACTCTCTAACGACAGTCGCACAAACAGAACGATAGAATCTCAAATTATCACTCTTTAATGACAGTCACACAAACAGAACGACACAATCTGAAAATATCACTCTCTAACGACAGTCGCACAAACAGAACGATACAATCTCAAATTATCACTCTTTAATGACAGTCACACAAACAGAACGACACAATCTGAAAATATCACTCTCTAACGACAGTCGCACAAACAGAACGATACAATCTGAAATTATCACTCTCCACAGAAAGTCACACAAACCGAATGATAAAACCTGAAATTATCACTCTCCACATACAGTCACACAAACAGAACGATACAATCTGAAATTATCACTCTCCACAGACAGTCACACAAACAGAGAGATTCAATCTGAAATTATCACTCTCTAACGACAGCCGCACAAACAGAACGATAGAATCTCAAATTATCACTCTTTAATGACAGTCACACAAACAGAACGATACAGTCTGAAATTATCACTCTCCACAGGCAGTCACACAAACAGAATGATACAATCTGAAATTATCACTCTCCACAGAAAGTCACACAAACAGAACGACACAATCTGAAAATATCACACTCTAACGACAGTCGCACAAACAGAACGATAGAATCTGAAATTATCACTCTTTAATGACAGTCACACAAACAGAACGACACAATCTGAAAATATCACTCTCTAACGACAGTCGCACAAACAGAACGATACAATCACAAATTATCACTCTTTAATGACAGTCACACAAACAGAACAATACAGTCTGAAATTATCACTCTCTAACGACAGTCGCACAAACAGAACGATAGAATCACAAATTATCACTCTCCACAGGCAGTCACACAAACAGAATGATACAATCTGAAATTATCACTCTCTAACGACAGTCGCACAAACAGAACGATAGAATCACAAATTATCACTCTCCACAGGCAGTCACACAAACAGAATGATACAATCTGAAATTATCACTCTCTAACGACAGTCGCACAAACAGAATGATACAATCTGAAATTATCACTCGCTAACATTCGCACAAGCAGAACGATACAATCTGAAATTATTATGCTCCACAGACAGTCACAGAAACAGAACGATACAGTCTGAAATTATCACTCTCCACAGACAGTCATACAAACAGTACAATACAATCTGAAATTATCACTCTCCAGAGACAGTCACACTAACAGAAAGATACAATCTGAAATTATCATTCTCTACAGACAGTCACACAAACAGAACGACACAATCTGAAAATATCACTCTCTAACGACAGTCGCAGAAACAGAACGATGCAATCTCAAATTATCACTCTTTAATGACAGTCACACAAACAGAACAATACAGTCTGAAATTATCACTCTCCACAGGCAGTCACACAAACAGAATGATACAATCTGAAATTATCACTCTCTAACGACAGTCGCACAAACAGAATGATACAATCTGAAATTATCACTCTCTAACGACAGTCGCACAAACAGAACGATACAATCTGAAATTATCACTCTCCACAGAAAGTCACACAAACCGAATGGTAAAACCTGAAATTATCACTCTCCAAATACAGTCACACAAACAGAACGATACAACCTGAAATTATCACTCTTTAATGACAGTCACACAAACAGAACGATACAATCTGAAATTATCACACTCCACAGGCAGTCACACAAACAGAATGATACAATCTGAAATTATCACTCTCCACAGACAGTCACACAAACAGAGCGATTCAATCTGAAATTATAACTCTCTAACGACAGTCGCACAAACAGAACGATACAATCTCAAATTATCACTCTCCACAGACAGTCACACAAACAGAATGATACAATCTGAAATTATCACTCTCTAACATTCGCACAAACAGAACGATACAATCTGAAATTGTTATGCTCCACAGACAGTCACAGAAACAGAACGATACAGTCTGAAATTATCACTCTCCACAGACAGTCATACAAACAGTACAATACAATCTGAAATTATCACTCTCCAGAGACAGTCACACTAACAAAGATACAATCTGAAATTATCATTCTCTACAGACAGTCACACAAACAGAAAGATACAATCTGAAATTATCACTCTCCACAGACAGTCACACAAACTGAACGATAGAATCACAAATTATCACTCTCCACAGACCGTCACACAAACAGAACGATACAACCTGAAATTATCACTCTTTAATGACAGTCACACAAACAGAACGATACAATCTGAAATTATCACACTCCACAGGTATCACACAAACAGAATGATACAATCTGAAATTATCACTCTCCACAGACAGTCACACAAACCGAATGATAAAACCTGAAATTATCACTCTCCACATACAGTCACACAAACAGAACGATACAATCTGAAATTATCACTCTCCACAGACAGTCACACAAACAGAGTGATTCAATCTGAAATTATCACCCTCCACAGACAGTCACACAAACAGAACGATACAATCTCAAATTATCAGTCTTTAATGACAGTCACACAAACAGAACAATACAGTCTGAAATTATCACTCTGCACAGGCAGTCACACAAACAGAATGATACAATCTGAAATTATCACTCTCTAACGACAGTCGCACAAACAGAATGATACAATCTGAAATTATCACTCTTTAATGACAGTCACACAAACAGAACGACACAATCTGAAAATATCACTCTCTAACGACAGTCGCTCAAACAGAACGATACAATCTCAAATTATCACTCTTTAATGACAGTCACACAAACAGAACAATACAGTCTGAAATTATCACTCTCCACAGGCAGTCACACAAACAGAATGATACAATCTGAAATTATCACTCTCCACAGAAAGTCACACAAACAGAACGACACAATCTGAAAATATCACTCACTAACGACAGTCGCACAAACAGAACGATACAATCTCAAATTATCACTCTTTAATGACAGTCACACAAACAGAACGACACAATCTGAAAATATCACTCTCTAACGACAGTCGCACAAACAGAACGATACAATCTCAAATTATCACTCTTTAATGACAGTCACACAAACAGAACAATACAGTCTGAAATTATCACTCTCCACAGGCAGTCACACAAACAGAATGATACAATCTGAAATTATCACTCTCCGCAGAAAGTCACACAAACAGAACGACACAATCTGAAAATATCACTCTCTAACGACAGTCGCACAAACAGAACGATACAATCTCAAATTATCACTCTTTAATGACAGTCACACAAACAGAACAATACAGTCTGAAATTATCACTCTCCACAGGCAGTCACACAAACAGAATGATACAATCTGAAATTATCACTCTCTAACGACAGTCGCACAAACAGAATGATACAATCTGAAATTATCAATCTCTAACGACAGTCGCACAAACAGAACGATACAATCTGAAATTATCACTCTCCACAGACAGTCACACAAACAGAACGATACAACCTGAAATTATCACTCTTTAATGACAGTCACACAAACAGAACGATACAATCTGAAATTATCACACTCCACAGGCAGTCACACAAACAGAATGATACAATCTGATATTATCACTCTCCACAGACAGTCACACAAACAGAGCGATTCAATCTGAAATTATCACTCTCTAACGACAGTCGCACAAACAGAATGATACAATCTGAAATTATCACTCTTTAATGACAGTCACACAAACAGAACGACACAATCTGGAAATATCACTCTCTAACGACAGTCGCACAAACAGAACGATACAATCTCAAATTATCACTCTTTAATGACAGTCACACAAACAGAACAATACAGTCTGAAATTATCACTCTCCACAGGCAGTCACACAAACAGAATGATACAATCTGAAATTATCACTCTCCGCAGAAAGTCACACAAACAGAACGACACAATCTGAAAATATCACTCTCTAACGACAGTCGCACAAACAGAACGATACAATCTCAAATTATCACTCTTTAATGACAGTCACACAAACAGAACGACACAATCTGAAAATATCACTCTCTAACGACAGTCGCACAAACAGAACGATACAATCTCAAATTATCACTCTTTAATGACAGTCACACAAACAGAACAATACAGTCTGAAATTATCACTCTCCACAGGCAGTCACACAAACAGAATGATACAATCTGAAATTATCACTCTCTAACGACAGTCGCACAAACAGAATGATACAATCTGAAATTATCACTCTCTACCGACAGTCGCACAAACAGAACGATACAATCTGAAATTATCTCTCCCCACACAGTCACACAAACTGAACGATACAATCTGAAATTATCACTCTCCACAGACAGTCACACAAACAGAGTGATTCAATCTGAAATTATCACTCTCTAAAGACAGTCGCACAAACAGAACGATAGAATCACAAATTATCACTCTCCACAGGCAGTCACACAAACAGAATGATAAAATCTGAAATTATCACTCTCTAACGACAGTCGCACAAACAGAATGATACAATCTGAAATTATCACTCTCTAACGACAGTCGCACAAACAGAACGATACAATCTGAAATTACCTCTCCCCACAGACAGTCACACAAACAGAATGATACAATCTGAAATTATCACTCTCCACAGAAAGTCACACAAACAGAACGACACAATCTGAAAATATCACTCTCTAACGACAGTCGCACAAACAGAATGATACAATCTCAAATTATCACTCTTTAATGACAGTCACACAAACAGAACAATACAGTCTGAAATTATCACTCTCCACAGGCAGTCACACAAACAGAATGATACAACCTGAAATTATCACTCTTTAATGACAGTCACACAAACAGAACGATACAATCTGAAATTATCACACTCCACAGGCAGTCACACAAACAGAATGATACAATCTGAAATTATCACTCTCCACAGACAGTCACACAAACAGAACGATACAATCTCAAATTATCACTCTTTAATGACAGTCACACAAACAGAACAATACAGTCTGAAATTATCACCCTCCACAGACAGTCACACAAACAGAACGACACAATCTGAAAATATCACTCTCTAACGACAGTCGCACAAACAGAACGATACAATCTCAAATTATCACTCTTTAATGACAGTCACACAAACAGAACGACACAATCTGAAAATATCACTCTCTAACGACAGTCGCACAAACAGAACGATACAATCACAAATTATCACTCTTTAATGACAGTCACACAAACAGAACAATACAGTCTGAAATTATCACTCTCTAACGACAGTCGCACAAACAGAACGATAGAATCACAAATTATCACTCTCCACAGGCAGTCACACAAACAGAATGATACAATCTGAAATTATCACTCTCTAACGACAGTCGCACAAACAGAACGATAGAATCACAAATTATCACTCTCCACAGGCAGTCACACAAACAGAATGATACAATCTGAAATTATCACTCTCTAACGACAGTCGCACAAACAGAATGATACAATCTGAAATTATCACTCGCTAACATTCGCACAAGCAGAACGATACAATCTGAAATTATTATGCTCCACAGACAGTCACAGAAACAGAACGATACAGTCTGAAATTATCACTCTCCACAGACAGTCATACAAACAGTACAATACAATCTGAAATTATCACTCTCCAGAGACAGTCACACTAACAGAAAGATACAATCTGAAATTATCATTCTCTACAGACAGTCACACAAACAGAACGACACAATCTGAAAATATCACTCTCTAACGACAGTCGCAGAAACAGAACGATGCAATCTCAAATTATCACTCTTTAATGACAGTCACACAAACAGAACAATACAGTCTGAAATTATCACTCTCCACAGGCAGTCACACAAACAGAATGATACAATCTGAAATTATCACTCTCTAACGACAGTCGCACAAACAGAATGATACAATCTGAAATTATCACTCTCTAACGACAGTCGCACAAACAGAACGATACAATCTGAAATTATCACTCTCCACAGAAAGTCACACAAACCGAATGGTAAAACCTGAAATTATCACTCTCCAAATACAGTCACACAAACAGAACGATACAACCTGAAATTATCACTCTTTAATGACAGTCACACAAACAGAACGATACAATCTGAAATTATCACACTCCACAGGCAGTCACACAAACAGAATGATACAATCTGAAATTATCACTCTCCACAGACAGTCACACAAACAGAGCGATTCAATCTGAAATTATAACTCTCTAACGACAGTCGCACAAACAGAACGATACAATCTCAAATTATCACTCTCCACAGACAGTCACACAAACAGAATGATACAATCTGAAATTATCACTCTCTAACATTCGCACAAACAGAACGATACAATCTGAAATTGTTATGCTCCACAGACAGTCACAGAAACAGAACGATACAGTCTGAAATTATCACTCTCCACAGACAGTCATACAAACAGTACAATACAATCTGAAATTATCACTCTCCAGAGACAGTCACACTAACAAAGATACAATCTGAAATTATCATTCTCTACAGACAGTCACACAAACAGAAAGATACAATCTGAAATTATCACTCTCCACAGACAGTCACACAAACTGAACGATAGAATCACAAATTATCACTCTCCACAGACAGTCACACAAACAGAACGATACAACCTGAAATTATCACTCTTTAATGACAGTCACACAAACAGAACGATACAATCTGAAATTATCACACTCCACAGGTATCACACAAACAGAATGATACAATCTGAAATTATCACTCTCCACAGACAGTCACACAAACCGAATGATAAAACCTGAAATTATCACTCTCCACATACAGTCACACAAACAGAACGATACAATCTGAAATTATCACTCTCCACAGACAGTCACACAAACAGAGTGATTCAATCTGAAATTATCACCCTCCACAGACAGTCACACAAACAGAACGATACAATCTCAAATTATCAGTCTTTAATGACAGTCACACAAACAGAACAATACAGTCTGAAATTATCACTCTGCACAGGCAGTCACACAAACAGAATGATACAATCTGAAATTATCACTCTCTAACGACAGTCGCACAAACAGAATGATACAATCTGAAATTATCACTCTTTAATGACAGTCACACAAACTGAACGACACAATCTGAAAATATCACTCTCTAACGACAGTCGCTCAAACAGAACGATACAATCTCAAATTATCACTCTTTAATGACAGTCACACAAACAGAACAATACAGTCTGAAATTATCACTCTCCACAGGCAGTCACACAAACAGAATGATACAATCTGAAATTATCACTCTCCACAGAAAGTCACACAAACAGAACGACACAATCTGAAAATATCACTCTCTAACGACAGTCGCACAAACAGAACGATACAATCTCAAATTATCACTCTTTAATGACAGTCACACAAACAGAACGACACAATCTGAAAATATCACTCTCTAACGACAGTCGCACAAACAGAACGATACAATCTCAAATTATCACTCTTTAATGACAGTCACACAAACAGAACAATACAGTCTGAAATTATCACTCTCCACAGGCAGTCACACAAACAGAATGATACAATCTGAAATTATCACTCTCCGCAGAAAGTCACACAAACAGAACGACACAATCTGAAAATATCACTCTCTAACGACAGTCGCACAAACAGAACGATACAATCTCAAATTATCACTCTTTAATGACAGTCACACAAACAGAACAATACAGTCTGAAATTATCACTCTCCACAGGCAGTCACACAAACAGAATGATACAATCTGAAATTATCACTCTCTAACGACAGTCGCACAAACAGAATGATACAATCTGAAATTATCAATCTCTAACGACAGTCGCACAAACAGAACGATACAATCTGAAATTATCACTCTCCACAGACAGTCACACAAACAGAACGATACAACCTGAAATTATCACTCTTTAATGACAGTCACACAAACAGAACGATACAATCTGAAATTATCACACTCCACAGGCAGTCACACAAACAGAATGATACAATCTGATATTATCACTCTCCACAGACAGTCACACAAACAGAGCGATTCAATCTGAAATTATCACTCTCTAACGACAGTCGCACAAACAGAATGATACAATCTGAAATTATCACTCTTTAATGACAGTCACACAAACAGAACGACACAATCTGGAAATATCACTCTCTAACGACAGTCGCACAAACAGAACGATACAATCTCAAATTATCACTCTTTAATGACAGTCACACAAACAGAACAATACAGTCTGAAATTATCACTCTCCACAGGCAGTCACACAAACAGAATGATACAATCTGAAATTATCACTCTCCGCAGAAAGTCACACAAACAGAACGACACAATCTGAAAATATCACTCTCTAACGACAGTCGCACAAACAGAACGATACAATCTCAAATTATCACTCTTTAATGACAGTCACACAAACAGAACGACACAATCTGAAAATATCACTCTCTAACGACAGTCGCACAAACAGAACGATACAATCTCAAATTATCACTCTTTAATGACAGTCACACAAACAGAACAATACAGTCTGAAATTATCACTCTCCACAGGCAGTCACACAAACAGAATGATACAATCTGAAATTATCACTCTCTAACGACAGTCGCACAAACAGAATGATACAATCTGAAATTATCACTCTCTACCGACAGTCGCACAAACAGAACGATACAATCTGAAATTATCTCTCCCCACACAGTCACACAAACTGAACGATACAATCTGAAATTATCACTCTCCACAGACAGTCACACAAACAGAGTGATTCAATCTGAAATTATCACTCTCTAAAGACAGTCGCACAAACAGAACGATAGAATCACAAATTATCACTCTCCACAGGCAGTCACACAAACAGAATGATAAAATCTGAAATTATCACTCTCTAACGACAGTCGCACAAACAGAATGATACAATCTGAAATTATCACTCTCTAACGACAGTCGCACAAACAGAACGATACAATCTGAAATTACCTCTCCCCACAGACAGTCACACAAACAGAATGATACAATCTGAAATTATCACTCTCCACAGAAAGTCACACAAACAGAACGACACAATCTGAAAATATCACTCTCTAACGACAGTCGCACAAACAGAATGATACAATCTCAAATTATCACTCTTTAATGACAGTCACACAAACAGAACAATACAGTCTGAAATTATCACTCTCCACAGGCAGTCACACAAACAGAATGATACAACCTGAAATTATCACTCTTTAATGACAGTCACACAAACAGAACGATACAATCTGAAATTATCACACTCCACAGGCAGTCACACAAACAGAATGATACAATCTGAAATTATCACTCTCCACAGACAGTCACACAAACAGAACGATACAATCTCAAATTATCACTCTTTAATGACAGTCACACAAACAGAACAATACAGTCTGAAATTATCACCCTCCACAGACAGTCACACAAACAGAACGATACAATCTCAAATTATCACTCTTTAATGACAGTCACACAAACAGAACAATACAGTCTGAAATTATCACTCTCCACAGGCAGTCACACAAACAGAATGATACAATCTGAAATTATCACTCTCTAACGACAGTCGCACAAACAGAATGATACAATCTGAAATTATCACTCTTTAATGACAGTCACACAAACTGAACGACACAATCTGAAAATATCACTCTCTAACGACAGTCGCACAAACAGAACGATACAATCTCAAATTATCACTCTTTAATGACAGTCACACAAACAGAACAATACAGTCTGAAATTATCACTCTCCACAGGCAGTCACACAAACAGAATGATACAATCTGAAATTATCACTCTCCACAGTAAGTCACACAAACAGAACGACACAATCTGAAAATATCACTCTCTAACGACAGTCGCACAAACAGAACGATACAATCTCAAATTATCACTCTTTAATGACAGTCACACAAACAGAACGACACAATCTGAAAATATCACTCTCTAACGACAGTCGCACAAACAGAATGATACAATCTGAAAATATCACTCTCTAACGACAGTCGCACAAACAGAACGATACAATCTCAAATTATCACTCTTTAATGACAGTCACACAAACAGAATGATACAATCTGAAATTATCACTCTCTAACGACAGTCGCACAAACAGAATGATACAATCTGAAATTATCTATCTCTAACGACAGTCGCACAAACAGAACGATACAATCTGAAATTATCACTCTCCACAGACAGTCACACAAACAGAACGATACAACCTGAAATTATCACTCTTTAATGACAGTCACACAAACAGAACGATACAATCTGAAATTATCACACTCCACAGGAAGTCACACAAACAGAATGATACAATCTGATATTATCACTCTCCACAGACAGTCACACAAACAGAGCGATTCAATCTGAAATTATCACTCTCTAACGACAGTCGCACAAACAGAATGATACAATCTGAAATTATCACTCTTTAATGACAGTCACACAAACAGAACGACACAATCTGAAAATATCACTCTCTAACGACAGTCGCACAAACAGAACGATACAATCTCAAATTGTCACTCTTTAATGACAGTCACACAAACAGAACAATACAGTCTGAAATTATCACTCTCCACAGGCAGTCACACAAACAGAATGATACAATCTGAAATTATCACTCTCCGCAGAAAGTCACACAAACAGAACGATACAATCTCAAATTATCACTCTTTAATGACAGACACACAAACAGAACGACACAATCTGAAAATATCACTCTCTAACGACAGTCGCAGAAACAGAACGATGCAATCTCAAATTATCACTCTTTAATGACAGTCACACAAACAGAACAATACAGTCTGAAATTATCACTCTCCACAGGCAGTCACACAAACAGAATGATACAATCTGAAATTATCACTCTCTAACGACAGTCGCACAAACAGAATGATACAATCTGAAATTATCACTCTCTAACGACAGTCGCACAAACAGAACGATACAATCTGAAATTATCACTCTCCACAGAAAGTCACACAAACCGAATGATAAAACCTGAAATTATCACTCTCCACATACAGTCACACAAACAGAACGATACAATCTGAAATTATCACTCTCCACAGACAGTCACACAAACAGAGTGATTCAATCTGAAATTATCACTCTCTAACGACAGCCGCACAAACAGAACGATAGAATCTCAAATTATCACTCTCCACAGACAGTCACACAAACAGAACGATACAACCTGAAATTATCACTCTTTAATGACAGTCACACAAACAGAACGATACAATCTGAAATTATCACACTCCACAGGCAGTCACACAAACAGAATGATACAATCTGAAATTATCACTCTACACAGACAGTCAGACAAACAGAGCGATTCAATCTGAAATTATAACTCTCTAACGACAGTCGCACAAACAGAACGATACAATCTCAAATTATCACTCTCCACAGACAGTCACACAAACAGAATGATACAATCTGAAATTATCACTCTCTAACATTCGCACAAACAGAACGATACAATCTGAAATTGTTATGCTCCACAGACAGTCACAGAAACAGAACGATACAGTCTGAAATTATCACTCTCCACAGACAGTCATAAAAACAGTACAATACAATCTGAAATTATCACTCTCCAGAGACAGTCACACTAACAGAAAGATACAATCTGAAATTATCATTCTCTACAGACAGTTACACAAACAGTACGTAACAATCTGGAATTATCACTCTCCACAGAAAGTCACACAAACTGAATGATAAAACCAGAAATTATCACCCTCCACAGACAGTCACACAAACAGAACGATACAATCTCAAATTATCACTCTTTAATGACAGTCACACAAACAGAACAATACAGTCTGAAATTATCACTCTCCACAGGCAGTCACACAAACAGAATGATACAATCTGAAATTATCACTCTCTAACGACAGTCGCACAAACAGAATGATACAATCTGAAATTATAACTCTCCAACGACAGTCGCAGAAACAGAACGATACAGTCTGAAATTATCACTCTCCACAGACAGTCATACAAACAGAAACTACAATCTCAAATTATCACTCTCCACAGACAGTCACACAAACAGAATGATACAATCTGAAATTATCACTCTCTAACATTCGCACAAACAGAACGATACAATCTGAAATTGTTATGCTCCACAGACAGTCACAGAAACAGAATGATACAATCTGAAATTATCACTCTCCACAGTAAGTCACACAAACAGAACGACACAATCTGAAAATATCACTCTCTAACGACAGTCGCACAAACAGAACGATACAATCTCAAATTATCACTCTCCACAGACAGTCACACAAACAGAACGATACAACCTGAAATTATCACTCTTTAATGACAGTCACACAAACAGAACAATACAGTCTGAAATTATCACTCTCCACAGGCAGTCACACAAACAGAATGATACAATCTGAAATTATCACTCTCTAACGACAGTCGCACAAACAGAATGATACAATCTGAAATTATCACTCTCTAACGACAGTCGCACAAACAGAACGATACAATCTGAAATTATCACTCTCCACAGAAAGTCACACAAACCGAATGATAAAACCTGAAATTATCACTCTCCACATACAGTCACACAAACAGAACGATACAATCTGAAATTATCACTCTCCACAGACAGTCACACAAACAGAGTGATTCAATCTGAAATTATCACTCTCTAACGACAGCCGCACAAACAGAACGATAGAATCTCAAATTATCACTCTCCACAGACAGTCACACAAACAGAACGATACAACCTGAAATTATCACTCTTTAATGACAGTCACACAAACAGAACGATACAATCTGAAATTATCACACTCCACAGGCAGTCACACAAACAGAATGATACAATCTGAAATTATCACTCTACACAGACAGTCAGACAAACAGAGCGATTCAATCTGAAATTATAACTCTCTAACGACAGTCGCACAAACAGAACGATACAATCTCAAATTATCACTCTCCACAGACAGTCACACAAACAGAATGATACAATCTGAAATTATCACTCTCTAACATTCGCACAAACAGAACGATACAATCTGAAATTGTTATGCTCCACAGACAGTCACAGAAACAGAACGATACAGTCTGAAATTATCACTCTCCACAGACAGTCATAAAAACAGTACAATACAATCTGAAATTATCACTCTCCAGAGACAGTCACACTAACAGAAAGATACAATCTGAAATTATCATTCTCTACAGACAGTTACACAAACAGTACGTAACAATCTGGAATTATCACTCTCCACAGAAAGTCACACAAACTGAATGATAAAACCAGAAATTATCACCCTCCACAGACAGTCACACAAACAGAACGATACAATCTCAAATTATCACTCTTTAATGACAGTCACACAAACAGAACAATACAGTCTGAAATTATCACTCTCCACAGGCAGTCACACAAACAGAATGATACAATCTGAAATTATCACTCTCTAACGACAGTCGCACAAACAGAATGATACAATCTGAAATTATAACTCTCCAACGACAGTCGCAGAAACAGAACGATACAGTCTGAAATTATCACTCTCCACAGACAGTCATACAAACAGAAACTACAATCTCAAATTATCACTCTCCACAGACAGTCACACAAACAGAATGATACAATCTGAAATTATCACTCTCTAACATTCGCACAAACAGAACGATACAATCTGAAATTGTTATGCTCCACAGACAGTCACAGAAACAGAATGATACAATCTGAAATTATCACTCTCCACAGTAAGTCACACAAACAGAACGACACAATCTGAAAATATCACTCTCTAACGACAGTCGCACAAACAGAACGATACAATCTCAAATTATCACTCTCCACAGACAGTCACACAAACAGAACGATACAACCTGAAATTATCACTCTTTAATGACAGTCACACAAACAGAACGATACAATCTGAAATTATCACACTCCACAGTAAGTCACACAAACAGAACGACACAATCTGAAAATATCACTCTCTAACGACAGTCGCACAAACAGAACGATACAATCTCAAATTATCACTCTCCACAGACAGTCACACAAACAGAACGATACAACCTGAAATTATCACTCTTTAATGACAGTCACACAAACAGAGCGATTCAATCTGAAATTATCACTCTCTAACGACAGTCGCACAAACAGAATGATACAATCTGAAATTATCACTCTTTAATGACAGTCACACAAACAGAACGACACAATCTGAAAATATCACTCTCTAACGACAGTCGCACAAACAGAACGATACAATCTCAAATTATCACTCTTTAATGACAGTCACACAAACAGAACAATACAGTCTGAAATTATCACTCTCCACAGGCAGTCACACAAACAGAATGATACAATCTGAAATTATCACTCTCCGCAGAAAGTCACACAAACAGAACGACACAATCTGAAAATATCACTCTCTAACGACAGTCGCACAAACAGAACGATACAATCTCAAATTATCACTCTTTAATGACAGTCACACAAACAGAACGACACAATCTGAAAATATCACTCTCTAACGACAGTCGCACAAACAGAATGATACAATCTGAAATTATCAATCTCTAACGACAGTCGCACAAACAGAACGATACAATCTGAAATTATCTCTCCCCACAGACAGTCACACAAACAGAACGATACAACCTGAAATTATCACTCTTTAATGACAGTCACACAAACAGAACGATACAATCTGAAATTATCACACTCCACAGGCAGTCACACAAACAGAATGATACAATCTGAAATTATCACTCGCTAACATTCGCACAAACAGAACGATACAATCTGAAATTGTTATGCTCCACAGACAGTCACAGAAACAGAACGATACAGTCTGAAATTATCACTCTCCACAGACAGTCATACAAACAGTACAATACAATCTGAAATTATCACTCTCCAGAGACAGTCACACTAACAGAAAGATACAATCTGAAATTATCATTCTCTACAGACAGTCACACAAACAGAACGACACAATCTGAAAATATCACTCTCTAACGACAGTCGCAGAAACAGAACGATGCAATCTCAAATTATCACTCTTTAATGACAGTCACACAAACAGAACAATACAGTCTGAAATTATCACTCTCCACAGGCAGTCACACAAACAGAATGATACAATCTGAAATTATCACTCTCTAACGACAGTCGCACAAACAGAATGATACATTCTGAAATTATCACTCTCTGACGACAGTCGCACAAACAGAACGATACAATCTGAAATTATCACTCTCCACAGAAAGTCACACAAACCGAATGATAAAACCTGAAATTATCACTCTCCACATACAGTCACACAAACAGAACGATACAATCTGAAATTATCACTCTCCACAGACAGTCACACAAACAGAGTGATTCAATCTGAAATTATCACTCTCTAACGACAGCCGCACAAACAGAACGATAGAATCTCAAATTATCACTCTCCACAGACAGTCACACAAACAGAACGATACAACCTGAAATTATCACTCTTTAATGACAGTCACACAAACAGAACGATACAATCTGAAATTATCACACTCCACAGGCAGTCACACAAACAGAATGATACAATCTGAAATTATCACTCTCCACAGACAGTCAGACAAACAGAGCGATTCAATCTGAAATTATAACTCTCTAACGACAGTCGCACAAACAGAACGATACAATCTCAAATTATCACTCTCCACAGACAGTCACACAAACAGAATGATACAATCTGAAATTATCACTCTCTAACATTCGCACAAACAGAACGATACAATCTGAAATTGTTATGCTCCACAGACAGTCACAGAAACAGAACGATACAGTCTGAAATTATCACTCTCCACAGACAGTCATACAAACAGTACAATACAATCTGAAATTATCACTCTCCAGAGACAGTCACACTAACAGAAAGATACAATCTGAAATTATCATTCTCTACAGACAGTCACACAAACAGAACGATACAATCTGAAATTATCACTCTCCACAGACAGTTACACAAACAGTACGTAACAATCTGGAATTATCACTCTCCACAGAAAGTCACACAAACTGAATGATAAAACCAGAAATTATCACCCTCCACAGACAGTCACACAAACAGAACGATACAATCTCAAATTATCACTCTTTAATGACAGTCACACAAACAGAACAATACAGTCTGAAATTATCACTCTCCACAGGCAGTCACACAAACAGAATGATACAATCTGAAATTATCACTCTCTAACGACAGTCGCACAAACAGAATGATACAATCTGAAATTATAACTCTCCAACGACAGTCGCAGAAACAGAACGATACAGTCTGAAATTATCACTCTCCACAGACAGTCATACAAACAGAAACTACAATCTCAAATTATCACTCTCCACAGACAGTCACACAAACAGAATGATACAATCTGAAATTATCACTCTCTAACATTCGCACAAACAGAACGATACAATCTGAAATTGTTATGCTCCACAGACAGTCACAGAAACAGAACGATACAGTCTGAAATTATCACTCTCCACAGACAGTCATACAAACAGTACAATACAATCTGAAATTATCACTCTCCAGAGACAGTCACACTAACAGAAAGATACAATCTGAAATTATCATTCTCTACAGACAGTCACACAAACAGAACGATACAATCTGAAATTATCATTCTCCACAGAGAGTTACACAAAGAAAATGATACAATCTCAAAATATTATTCTACACAGACTATCACACAAACAGAATGATATAATCTGAAATTATCACTCTCCACAGACAGTCACACAAACATAACGTAACAATCTGAAATTATCACTCTCTAACGACAGTCGCACAAACAGAACGATACAATCTGAAATTATCTCTCCCCACAGTCACACAAACTGAACGATAGAATCACAAATTATCACTCTTTAATGACAGTCACACAAACAGAACAATACAGTCTGAAATTATCACTCTCCACAGGCAGTCACACAATCAGAATGATACAATCTGAAATTATCACTCTCCACAGAAAGTCACACAAACAGAACGACACAATCTGAAAATATCACTCTCTAACGACAGTCGCACAAACAGAACGATACAATCTCAAATTATCACTCTTTAATGACAGTCACACAAACAGAACGACACAATCTGAAAATATAACTAACGACAGTCGCACAAACAGAACGATACAATCTCAAATTATCACTCTTTAATGACAGTCACACAAACAGAACAATACAGTCTGAAATTATCACTCTCCACAGGCAGTCACACAAACAGAATGATACAATATGAAATTATCACTCTCCACAGAAAGTCACACAAACAGAACGACACAATCTGAAAATATCACTCTCTAACGACAGTCGCACAAACAGAACGATACAATCTCAAATTATCACTCTTTAATGACAGTCACACAAACAGAACGACACAATCTGAAAATATCACTCCCTAACGACAGTCGCACAAACAGAACGATACAATCTCAAATTATCACTCTTTAATGACAGTCACACAAACAGAACAATACAGTCTGAAATTATCACTCTCCACAGGCAGTCACACAAACAGAATGATACAATCTGAAATTATCACTCTCTAACGACAGTCGCACAAACAGAATGGTACAATCTGAAATTATCACTCTCTAACGACAGTCGCACAAACAGAACGATACAATCTGAAATTATCTCTCCCCACACAGTCACACAAACTGAACGATACAATCTGAAATTATGACTCTCCACAGACAGTCACACAAACAGAGTGATTCAATCTGAAATTATCACTCTCTAACGACAGTCGCACAAACAGAACGATAGAATCACAAATTATCACTCTCCACAGGCAGTCACACAAACAGAATGATACAATCTGAAATTATCACTCTCTAACGACAGTCGCACAAACAGAATGATACAATCTCAAATTATCACTCTCTAACGACAGTCGCACAAACAGAACGATACAATCTGAAATTATCTCTCCCCACAGACAGTCACACAAACTGAACGATACAATCTGAAATTATCACTCTCCGCAGAAAGTCACACAAACAGAACGACACAATCTGAAAATATCACTCTCTAACGACAGTCGCACAAACAGAACGATACAATCTCAAATTATCACTCTTTAATGACAGTCACACAAACAGAACAATACAGTCTGAAATTATCACTCTCCACAGGCAGTCACACAAACAGAATGATACAATCTGAAATTATCACTCTCCACAGAAAGTCACACAAACAGAACGACACAATCTGAAAATATCACTCTCTAACGACAGTCGCACAAACAGAACGATACAATCTCAAGTTATCACTCTTTAATGACAGTCACACAAACAGAACGACACAATCTGAAAATATCACTCTCTAACGACAGTCGCACAAACAGAGCGATACAATCTCAAATTATCACACTTTAATGACAGTCACACAAACAGAACAATACAGTCTGAAATTATCACTCTCCACAGGCAGTCACACAAACAGAATGATACAATCTGAAATTATCACTCTCCACAGAAAGTCACACAAACAGAACGACACAATCTGAAAATATCACACTCTAACGACAGTCGCACAAACAGAACGATACAATCTGAAATTATCACTCTCTAACGACAGTCGCACAAACAGAACGATAGAATCACAAATTATCACTCTCCACAGGCAGTCACACAAACAGAATGATACAATCTGAAATTATCACTCTCTAACGACAGTCGCACAAACAGAACGATACAATCTGAAATTATCTCTCCCCACAGACAGTCACACAAACTGAACGATAGAATCACAAATTATCACTCTCCACAGACAGTCACACAAACAGAACGATACAACCTGAAATTATCACTCTTTAATGACAGTCACACAAACAGAACGATACAATCTGAAATTATCACACTCCACAGGCAGTCACACAAACAGAATGATACAATCTGAAATTATCACTCTCCACAGACAGTCACACAAACCGAATGATAAAACCTGAAATAATCACTCTCCACCTACAGTCACATAAACAGAACGATACAATCTGAAATTATCACTCTCCACAGACAGTCACACAAACAGAGTGATTCAATCTGAAATTATCACCCTCCACAGACAGTCACACAAACAGAATGATACAATCTGAAATTATCACTCTTTAATGACAGTCACACAAACAGAACAATACAGTCTGAAATTATCACTCTCCACAGGCAGTCACACAAACAGAATGATACAATCTGAAATTATCACTCTCTAACGACAGTCGCACAAACAGAATGATACAATCTGAAATTATCAATCTCTAACGACAGTCGCACAAACAGAACGATACAATCTGAAATTATCTCTCCCCACAGACAGTCACACAAACAGAACGATACAATCTGAAATTATCACTCTCCACATACAGTCACACAAACAGAACGATACAATCTGAAATTATCACTCTCCAGAGACAGTCACACAAACAGAACGATACAATCTGAAATTATCACTCTCCACAGAAAGTCACACAAACAGAACGACACAATCTGAAAATATCACTCTCTAACGACAGTCGCACAAACAGAACGATACAATCTCAAATTATCACTCTTTAATGACAGTCACACAAACAGAACAATACAGTCTGAAATTATCACTCTCCACAGGCAGTCACACAAACAGAATGATACAATCTGAAATTATCACTCTCTAACGACAGTCGCACAAACAGAATGATACAATCTGAAATTATCACTCTCTAACGACAGTCGCACAAACAGAACGATACAATCTGAAATTATCTCTCCCCACAGACAGTCACACAAACTGAACGATACAATCTGAAATTATCACTCTCCACAGAAAGTCACACAAACAGAACGACACAATCTGAAAATATCACTCTCTAAGGACAGTCGCACAAACAGAACGATACAATCTCAAATTATCACTCTTTAATGACAGTCACACAAACAGAACGACACAATCTGAAAATATCACTCTCTAACGACAGTCGCACAAACAGAACGATACAATCTCAAATTATCACTCTTTAATGACAGTCACACAAACAGAACAATACAGTCTGAAATTATCACTCTCCACAGGCAGTCACACAAACAGAATGATACAACCTGAAATTATCACTCTCTAACGACAGTCGCACAAACAGAACGATACAATCTGAAATTATCACTCTCTAACGACAGTCGCACAAACAGAACGATACAATCTGAAATTATCTCTCCCCACAGACAGTCACACAAACTGAACGATAGAATCACAAATTATCACTCTCCACAGACAGTCACACAAACAGAACGATACAACCTGAAATTATCACTCTTTAATGACAGTCACACAAACAGAACGATACAATCTGAAATTATCACACTCCACAGGCAGTCACACAAACAGAATGATACAATCTGAAATTATCACTCTCCACAGACAGTCACACAAACCGAATGATAAAACCTGAAATTATCACTCTCCACATACAGTCACACAAACAGAACGATACAATCTGAAATTATCACTCTCCACAGACAGTCACACAGAGTGATTCAATCTGAAATTATCACCCACAAAAGACAGTCACACAAACAGAACGATACAATCTCAAATTATCACTCTTTAATGACAGTCACACAAACAGAACAATACAGTCTGAAATTATCACTCTCCACAGGCAGTCACACAAACAGAATGATACAATCTGAAATTATCACTCTCTAACGACAGTCGCACAAACAGAATGATACAATCTGAAATTATCAATCTCTAACGACAGTCGCACAAACAGAACGATACAATCTGAAATTATCTCTCCCCACAGACAGTCAGACAAACAGAACGATACAATCTGAAATTATCACTCTCCACAGAAAGTCACACAAACCGAATGATAAAACCTGAAATTATCACTCTCCACATACAGTCACACAAACAGAACGATACAATCTGAAATTATCACTCTCTAACGACAGTCGCACAAACAGAACGATACAATCTCAAATTATCACTCTTTAATGACAGTCACACAAACAGAACAATACAGTCTGAAATTATCACTCTCCACAGGCAGTCACACAAACAGAATGATACAATCTGAAATTATCACTCTCTAACGACAGTCGCACAAACAGAATGATACAATCTGAAATTATCACTCTCTAACGACAGTCGCACAAACAGAACGATACAATCTGAAATTATCTCTCCCCACAGACAGTCACACAAACTGAACGATACAATCTGAAATTATCACTCTCCACAGACAGTCACACAAACAGAGTGATTCAATCTGAAATTATCACTCTCTAACGACAGTCGCACAAACAGAATAATACAGTCTGAAATTATCACTCTCCACAGGCAGTCAAACAAACAGAACGATACAACCTGAAATTATCACTCTTTAATGACAGTCACACAAACAGAACGATACAATCTGAAATTATCACTCTCCACAGGCAGTCACACAAACAGAATGATACAATCTGAAATTATCACTCTCCACAGACAGTCACACAAACAGAGCGATTCAATCTGAAATTATCACTCTCTAACGACAGTCGCACAAACAGAATGATACAATCTGAAATTATCACTCTTTAATGACAGTCACACAAACAGAACGACACAATCTGAAAATATCACTCTCTAACGACAGCCGCACAAACAGAACGATACAATCTCAAATTATCACTCTTTAATGACAGTCACACAAACAGAACAATACAGTCTGAAATTATCACTCTCCACAGGCAGTCACACAAACAGAATGATACAATCTGAAATTATCACTCTCCACAGAAAGTCACACAAACAGAACGACACAATCTGAAAATATCACTCTCTAACGACAGTCGCACAAACAGAACGATACAATCTCAAATTATCACTCTTTAATGACAGTCACACAAACAGAACGACACAATCTGAAAATATCACTCTCTAACGACAGTCGCACAAACAGAACGATACAATCTCAAATTATCACTCTTTAATGACAGTCACACAAACAGAACAATACAGTCTGAAATTATAACTCTCCACAGGCAGTCACACAAACAGAATGATACAATCTGAAATTATCACTCTCCACAGAAAGTCACACAAACAGAACGACACAATCTGAAAATATCACTCTCTAACGACAGTCGCACAAACAGAACGATACAATCTCAAATTATCACTCTTTAATGACAGTCACACAAACAGAACGACACAATCTGAAAATATCACTCTCTAACGACAGTCGCACAAACAGAACGATACAATCTCAAATTATCACTCTTTAATGACAGTCACACAAACAGAACAATACAGTCTGAAATTATCACTCTCCACAGGCAGTCACACAAACAGAATGATACAATCTGAAATTATCACTCTCTAACGACAGTCGCACAAACAGAATGATACAATCTGAAATTATCACTCTCTAACGACAGTCGCACAAACAGAACGATACAATCTGAAATTATCTCTCCCCACAGACAGTCACACAAACTGAACGATACAATCTGAAATTATCACTCTCCGCAGAAAGTCACACAAACAGAACGACACGATCTGAAAATATCACTCTCTAACGACAGTCGCACAAACAGAACGATACAATCTCAAATTATCACTCTTTAATGACAGTCACACAAACAGAACAATACAGTCTGAAATTATCACTCTCCACAGGCAGTCACACAAACAGAATGATACAATCTGAAATTATCACTCTCCACAGAAAGTCACACAAACAGAACGACACAATCTGAAAATATCACACTCTAACGACAGTCGCACAAACAGAACGATACAATCTCAAATTATCACTCTTTAATGACAGTCACACAAACAGAACGACACAATCTGAAAATATCACTCTCTAACGACAGTCGCACAAACAGAACGATACAATCACAAATTATCACTCTTTAATGACAGTCACACAAACAGAACAATACAGTCTGAAATTATCACTCTCCACAGGCAGTCACACAAACAGAATGATACAATCTGAAATTATCACTCTCTAACGACAGTCGCACAAACAGAACGATAGAATCACAAATTATCACTCTCCACAGGCAGTCACACAAACAGAATGATACAATCTGAAATTATCACTCTCTAACGACAGTCGCACAAACAGAACGATACAATCTGAAATTATCTCTCCCCACAGACAGTCACACAAACTGAACGATAGAATCACAAATTATCACTCTCCACAGACAGTCACACAAACAGAACGATACAACCTGAAATTATCACTCTTTAATGACAGTCACACAAACAGAACGATACAATCTGAAATTATCACACTCCACAGGCAGTCACACAAACAGAATGATACAATCTGAAATTATCACTCTCCACAGACAGTCACACAAACCGAATGATAAAACCTGAAATAATCACTCTCCACCTACAGTCACATAAACAGAACGATACAATCTGAAATTATCACTCTCCACAGACAGTCACACAAACAGAGTGATTCAATCTGAAATTATCACCCTCCACAGACAGTCACACAAACAGAACGATACAATCTCAAATTATCACTCTTTAATGACAGTCACACAAACAGAACAATACAGTCTGAAATTATCACTCTCCACAGGCAGTCACACAAACAGAATGATACAATCTGAAATTATCACTCTCTAACGACAGTCGCACAAACAGAATGATACAATCTGAAATTATCACTCTCTAACGACAGTCGCACAAACAGAACGATACAATCTGAAATTATCTCTCCCCACAGACAGTCACACAAACTGAACGATACAATCTGAAATTATCACTCTCCGCAGAAAGTCACACAAACAGAACGACACGATCTGAAAATATCACTCTCTAACGACAGTCGCACAAACAGAACGATACAATCTCAAATTATCACTCTTTAATGACAGTCACACAAACAGAACAATACAGTCTGAAATTATCACTCTCCACAGGCAGTCACACAAACAGAATGATACAATCTGAAATTATCACTCTCCACAGAAAGTCACACAAACAGAACGACACAATCTGAAAATATCACACTCTAACGACAGTCGCACAAACAGAACGATACAATCTCAAATTATCACTCTTTAATGACAGTCACACAAACAGAACGACACAATCTGAAAATATCACTCTCTAACGACAGTCGCACAAACAGAACGATACAATCACAAATTATCACTCTTTAATGACAGTCACACAAACAGAACAATACAGTCTGAAATTATCACTCTCCACAGGCAGTCACACAAACAGAATGATACAATCTGAAATTATCACTCTCTAACGACAGTCGCACAAACAGAACGATAGAATCACAAATTATCACTCTCCACAGGCAGTCACACAAACAGAATGATACAATCTGAAATTATCACTCTCTAACGACAGTCGCACAAACAGAACGATACAATCTGAAATTATCTCTCCCCACAGACAGTCACACAAACTGAACGATAGAATCACAAATTATCACTCTCCACAGACAGTCACACAAACAGAACGATACAACCTGAAATTATCACTCTTTAATGACAGTCACACAAACAGAACGATACAATCTGAAATTATCACACTCCACAGGCAGTCACACAAACAGAATGATACAATCTGAAATTATCACTCTCCACAGACAGTCACACAAACCGAATGATAAAACCTGAAATAATCACTCTCCACCTACAGTCACATAAACAGAACGATACAATCTGAAATTATCACTCTCCACAGACAGTCACACAAACAGAGTGATTCAATCTGAAATTATCACCCTCCACAGACAGTCA